>NC_059503.1:10303030-10606060 GCF_914767665.1 Harmonia axyridis
AAAATGTGACTTTCATTTTTTTCTAGCCCGACTGGATTCTGAGATCCCCTCGCTAGACAACGCGACACATTGAATTCCATTTGTATCTGCAAAAAATGTTTAATATGTAATTCCAAAATACAGGGGTGCATTTAAAGACGTAAGTTGATTATGAAGGTTATCCAATATTTGGTGCCTTTTTCAAAATTTGAACCTTTAGAATTTTTACCTCAAATATATTAACGTTAAATCCCAACAACCTGTAAATTCATTAAAAAGATCTGAAAATTAATTTTCATTACTGCAACATGTGAAAAAAAAGTAAGAATTTATTTCTTAATCCCGTATTATTTCCTTATTTTTTTTTATTGGTAATTTGGATAATCTATGATCATATAATCTTCAAGTACGCCCACACTGACAAAGAAGGAGCTTAGCAGAATCTGACAAAGCGCAACTGTCGCACACCAAGTAATTCATATTGTAATATTATTAGATGAAAATGTATAATTTTCGAGTCAAAACGACGCTCAAATTACCCACGTACCGGAACCGAAAACCAGCTTCCGTTTGCCCAGCCTGCTTTGTGTTTCATGAACCGAACGTTCGCTTTCCTCCTGTGACCATATCATGTGTCTTCTTGAACACAGGGTCGGCTTAAGGAGAAAAAATTTTCATTTTGAAATTTTTGGATATTGTTTCCTAGCTAGGAAGATTAACGCGATGTAGCAACCAATACGTCTATTAGTGATGACGTCACACACCGCCATTTTAGTTCTCCTGTCAGTGTTCGGAATCCAAACAAACAAATTGTCATTCAAATTAGTACGTTGTCGTTGAAGAAATTGGCTTATTTTGGTAAATAAGATTATTTAAGGAACGATTTTACTATCAATTGATAGACAGAAGGCACAAGATTAATGCCAGTAAGTTCGAACATGAAGTTCAACTAATAAACACGGCTTTATACAAAATCTGGGGAATGATACAGGATTCAAACTTACTGGTATTAACCTCGTTCCTTCTGTCTATCAATTAATACTGAAATCGTTCCTCAAATACTCTTATTTATGAAAATAAGCCAATTCCTTCAACGACACCGTGCTAATTTGAATGACAATTTATTTGTTTGGATTCCGAACACTGACAGGAGAACCAAAAATGGCGGTGTGTAACGTCACACGAATAGAGCGTATTGGAATTTGGTGGGTTTCAAGAAGTAGTTTTTGCGTATTTATTTATTTGTTTTATCTTTATCATTATCATTAGAGTTTATTGAATGTATTTTCATGAATAAACTCTCTTATTATAATTATTATAATATTATTGACACACATACGTAATAACAAACGGTAATGATCTCTGTTAAAAAAAATTATACACCACTGATTCACTGAGATGAAGATTCATGAAGATGAATTTGAAAATCATTTTTGAATTACTCGTTCAATCAATTTGTGATCTTTCAAGCCTTTCATCGTATATAGGACCGTTTTTATGCAAAAAAAATAAACAACTCAACGCCGTATTTTTCATTTATTTAATAAATTTCAGCGCAACATATAAATAGTCAGTTTTTAAGAAAAACGTGCAGAATCGCCCTTTGAAATTTGTCGCACTTATTCACTAATATATATATGTGTATATGTTGTAAATTTTCTGATTATTTTTAATTTGATGATGTTTTTTTTTCGAAAATTCAGCAACTGAATTTATATATCGCGATATTGAAAATAATATTCGTATAATGATAACGAATCATAGTGTAAAATGGGGATAAGTTTCAGAATTCAAAACCTAAACGAAAAAGCGTTAAAGTCCTTATTGTAAAGGGTTGAATTTAATAAGATTTTCGCATATTCATCCCCATTACCAAACCAACCTGGAACCCAGCAAAATAAACCCTTCCATCACAAACAAATCCATCCACAACAATACCCTACGCCTTCTGAATATCTTTGAAATCCACCCCTGCGACGACACCCTTGAAGTTATCCCCTTCAAGTCCACAACACTTACTCTGCATTTTTACCTGAATCTCATTATTCATTCCCCCATCCTCTGGAGAAAGTGTGCTAGGATACTTTCTAGGTGTCCTAGACGAGAGATCACCTGGCCAAAATGTGCATTTCGATTTCACCCCTATATTTATTATTATATATCTCAACCCCCTTCGATATTTCTCGTTACTTTCCTGTTTCGGGACGCTGTTTGTCTTTTGAATTTTTATCACCTGGTATTGAGGGCGTCGACTGATGCCTCAAAAGAAAGTCCATCATCTCTGTTCGATACTTCTGCCATTATCGTCGACAGATGCAGGAACTGAGGAAGTCCGCAAATGTTTGTCTTGAAAATAATGTGTTGATTACGTTTGAAATTTGATAGTCGAACTTTTTAACTGAAAACGATCGGTACTTCAGGATGTTTGAGGATTGAGGTCTAACCCCTACGAAATGTACCGTAGGCGAAAATGGACAAAAAAAGGGATGAAAGTGAAAGAGAGAGAAGAGTTTTTTGGGTCAGACGTTCTTCAGCAAATATTTAATCGGGGAAGGACCGAAAATATTGAATTCCATGGAGTTTATCAAAAAAAAAGCGGTTAGATACTGCGGAACCCTGAACGCATAAGGCTCCGTTAATAAAATACCGGATGGACCGTATAAAACCCTTAAGAATCTTAATTGGCAATAGAGGTAGAGTAATATAGAATTTTGAAGTTTTTGCAATAATATTTAACGGCAAGGTTGTCGCCAATCTTCACTGAAAGAATAAGATGTAAGGATGTGCTGAAATTGTTTTATATTAAAATCTACATTATCATTATCAACAATTAAATCTTTCTCAAACAATAACATGGAAAATTTTGAGAGAATATTTGGGTTAACATTTAACTATTTTCAACTGATTCAAGAAAAAAACCTTCAAACGAACGTAAACATCGATATCTGATTTTATCGAAAAATTTTAGTGAGTGATGAATCTCATTTTTGTTTAAATGGTTATGTAAATGATCAGATTTGCAAAATTAAGACTGATGACAATCCACACGAAACAATTGTACATCATTACATACAGATGAAATTAATGTATGGTGTACAATTCATGCTGGCTATGTGATCGTAAATTGAATGATTTTTTTCCCCCCCGCCACACATCTACCATAACAATCGATTCATTGAAAGCATTGGTGAAGAAATTATCTCAAGAAATGGTCCAATGAGCCTCCCAGATCGTCTGATTTAACACCTTGTGACTTTTTCTTTGGGGAATTCATTCTGACAATCCAACAACAAAGCAATTGAAAATGAATCTTGAACGTACTATTGATGGAATACAGCCAAATTTATGTGAAAAAGTTATCAAAAATTGGTTTGACTGAATGCAGTCATTTGAATGATGTTATTTTGCATGTATAATGGCATAATGTAACTGTTCATGTGAAAAATTGTGTCTCATTGAATAAATCATATGTTCATCTTATTTTTAAATTGATCATCGCGAATGGAAAACCCATCACTTCATTGGCAGAGTGAAATGGAGAAATGACATTTGTTTCATCATCAAGCAATATTCCGAAGATATAATATAAGGAATGATGAACCAGAAATTATAAAAAGGGGCGTTACCTCATAACCCATTTCATTTTTGAACTCATCAGTCATCATTGTTTAGACATGCTTCCATCAAGAGGAAACATAATTTCGGTAAATTACAGTTATAACTGATGCTCCTACAAATAAAATTAGAAATATTAAAGTGTTGAATTTGATGACATTTGGAATAGACGAAATCAAATTTGAACTACATTTAATACCTTAATGAGTGGGTAGAAGGAAACGGATACGTGGCACAAGCACACATGGTCCAACCATGCCACAAAGAGGTTGAATAAAGAATGAAGAATGAAATTTGATAGAAATTTTGGTTTTTAAAATTTTTTATTCGGTCCAGCCAATTTTATTGTTTTCAAAGTGGACAATATGAAATTCATTTTTTTAAGAACTTCATTGGTGGCAGTTCATAATGCCATTATGATTCATTTCACAGATATTTCCTTCCAGTTCCTTCAGACAGAAAAAAATATTTTTTATACGCCCAAAGCCGGTTGATTTTTTCGAAAGTTAGTTTGAAATTCTTCTAAATTTTCGAAAACGAGAGTCCTGAGATAAATTTAAATTTAATATCCCAACCATTGAGCGTTATCCCACTGGTCACCAGACATTTAGTTATGTGGTCTTCAAGGGGACAACAGGCGAATGAATGAGCAAGCACTCAAAAGCGACTGATACCAAGGCAGTGCTCTCCTCAAATTTGTCGATTTGTTATAGTAGCACATTTTCAGTGAAGTTGTAAACATCATAAATGCAGTTTTTAGCCTTTAATTATTGTGACTATATTGTTGAATTCTCAATTTTTTTCGACTTGACAGCCACAAAAATAGTGGTCCCCGAAATACGGTTTCATATTTTAATAAACAATAAAAATGAATGATAATAATTACTTTATATAAAAACATTTTTGATGATATTGCTAGGGTAAAGTTTAATGAAAAAAAACATGTTCAGAAGATAAGCACTTTTTTGTCTAGACTGAAATTGTCAAACATTCAATAACGCACATAGATAGAAGGAGTATACACAATTTTTACATGTCCCCAACATGGTTAGATCACGTTGTCGGATTGTGATATATTTTCAAATCCACAATTTTACTATATGGTTATGAATGTATATTATATTGAATGAAATATATTTATTTGAGTAATTCTCGATTAAATATGCAAATTTGAATACCTATTTGGAATCCGATATTTTTCCTAATTGTCAAATTTATTATAAGCAGAATATTTATTATTTTATGTATCTATCTGCTGAAATCCAAGGGTTGGCAAACTTTTGCTCTCCTAGTGTCATCGTTTGTTTCACGTCGTTTGGCAAGCTTGAAGTTTGTTTTATGAATTTCTGATATATTCAGGTATTTATTTCAATATATTTTGAGTTAATATGAAACTTTGATTCACTAAGCGACATAAGAATACGTTCTTTGTGGAGAAACTCACGAATTGAGTGAAATATCGTATCACTGATATGTTTTCACGCGCACTTCATGTCAAATTTGATAGTTCATGTTGGGGACAAAATCTTCTTACTGAAAATGACATATGCTCCCTCTATCTATGTTTATTACTCTGAAAACACTACCCATACTATTTCTATGATTTGCGCTATTCTATAAGATAAGATAGTACAGTAGTAATAATTACGCCAGGTGTGAATTTTACAACCCCTCGAAATTTCAACTGCGGGTTGAATTAACAATTAATTCTTCACGATCCAAAAATCCCCCCTCGCAAATGAAAAATTCCATCATGGCACCTTTTGGGGTGTATCAGCAAACTATAATTGCACCAGTGTCGCTATTTATATCGACCAGCCGATATCAATTGTATTTATAGGATGTTGCATCTGCCGACACGTGAGCGGTATAGACAATAAGTTACATTTCAGTCTTTCATAACATAGTCCACCCCTTACCCAACGCTAAATTCGGATCGCTAAATTCGAGCACATGTACGGCACACGAGACCACGCTCGTATTCATAGGAAGGTGAATGCGTTCGATGGTCCGCGGACAGGGCCGTACTCAGAACAATTTGGTCCCAATATGGAATTACAAATGACTTGCTTTGAGGGATCACTGAAAATGTACATTCAATTGTGCGGTATAAAATCATAGTATATAAAATAACTCTTGAAATTTAATTTCCAGATTGATGCGAAAAATTTAAAGAGGTAAAAACATATTTTTTCCCCACTTTAGTCGTCAACTCAGAGTTATAAACATAGATAGAGGGAGCATTATGTCATTTTCAGTAAGCGAATTTTGTCCCCAACATGAACTATCAAATCTGACATGAAGCGCGCGGAAACATATCAGTGCAGATACGATATATCACTCAATTCGCGAGTTTCTCCACAAAGAACGAACTTCTTATGTCCCATAGTGAATTAACGTTTCCTATTAACTCAAAATATATTGAAATAAATAGCTAATAATATCAGAAATTCAGAAAACAAACTTCAAGCGAGCCAAACGACGTGAAACAAGCGATGACACTAGGAGAGCAAAAGTTGCCAACCCTTGGATTTCAGCAGGTAGATACAGAAAATAATAAATATTCTGATTATTATATATTCGACAATTAGGAAAAATATCGCATTCCAAATATTCAAATTTGCATATTTAATCAGGACAATCAAATAAATAAATTTCATTCAATATAATATACATTCATAACGATATAGTTAAATTGTAGATTTGAAAATATGTATATCACACGCCAACAATGTAATCGTACCATGTTGGGGACATATAAAAATACTTCCTCTATCTATGTTTATTACTTTATAGTCGTCAAATATTCACCTTCAAGAGACAAACATGCACATCAAAGCTCCTGCAACTTTTCAATACCTTTTCTGTAGAAATATTCGTCGTTGCTTTCAAAATAGACTTCAACTTCGGCAATCAGTTCTTCATTAAAGCCATCTTTTTCACTGAAGCATTTTTTTGAGGTCTTAACCACTAGAGGTCATATCTGAAGAATAATCTGGGTGGACAAACAATTGAAACCACAATTCTTTCAATTTGAACACGGTTTTCATCGATTCTATCTAGCTATTTTTACCGTTCATTTCTATATGAGGAAATTGAAAGGGTTTATATGTACGTTTGATTTGGTCTTAAGATAAAATTGAGACTTTTGACACGATTCAAGTCGAAATTTCAAACCATTCCTGAGTCGGCATAAAAAGGACATTTTCGGCAAACCTGTACCTTCTTCTTTCGAAAAATACTCATTTATTTACAATGATATCGATCATGATATAAAAGCTACATCATTGAGTGTTTTTGAAAGTTAAAAATTAAAAAATCACTTCTATTCAGCCAGGGTTCAACTGCTTCATAAATGCCAGTATATAATTGTTCTTTTCTTCTTGTTAATCATAAATGTTGATTTTCTTATTTAGGATTAAGGGATATATTGTTATATTGTGGGTTTAAGTGTTAGAGTAGCATAAGCTAAACTTTCGCCCAATAAAGACGATTATTATTAATGTTATTATTTTCCTTCGCGAAAACGGACACCCAAAGAAGACGGCGTTGAAACGCTTCAATAATTTTCCCATTTTGTACTATCCCCTAATTTCAAAACACCCTCAACCTTCGTTAATTACAACACCAATCAATACAACCATCACCAACCTTGCAGAAAAACATCACCACCCCAAATCCAAACTTCAGTCTACCACAAAACCCACTCAAAATCAAAAAATCCAACCCTGACCACCCATCGCTCAACATATGCATAGCTATGTGGAAGTCTGCAAGCCAGCCAAGTGAAACGGGCCCACGAGTGCAGTGCACGATAACAATGCCCGAAACCCCCTCCTGCATCGGAATTACCGGGGGTACCACAGGGGTCGTACCGCGGGCTCCCCCTGTTGCATGTCGCTCATCCGCCGTGCGAAACGAGCTAGGAGAGGGGGAGGGGAGAGGAGAGACGCGTGTCGTTCGGCAGCTGGCTCGTGCCGGCGATAGCGGCACCCAGACAGACAAACAAACATGCGACGAGTAACTTAAGAACGCATTAGATTTCGACGGAAACCATCATAATGGAATCAGCGTACCTATTTAGGTGGAGGAGTAGAAAATTTGGGGGTTCGGAAGTAGATCCGAGTACTTCGGGCGTACAGACAGGGACGTATGGGGTCTAGACTTTTTCAGTCTAGAAGAATCTAACAGTAAAACAAGTTGCAGATGGGCTCCTATTCCAACTAGAATGAGAACTTTAAATGTAATATCCCATCCATTGAGCTTTATCCCACTAGAGACCAGACATATAGTAATGTGGTCTTCAAGGGGACAACAGGAGAATGAATCAACAAGCAATCAAAAGCTACTGATACCAAGGCAGTGCATTTGGTGGTGACGCTGAGAATATCAATACAAAATTCAAAAGGGAATATGGAAAACTTATTCATAACTCTAAAACTAATTGCACTAGAACTTTGCGGTAAAAAATATTTTATTAAGTACGATACTAAATACCTAATACCATTTCAGGTTTGAAATTTCAAGATTTTGCCTAGTCAATTCGTCTAAATATAAATCATACAAAATTTAAAACAAGTTGCAGATGGGCTCCTATTCCAACTAGAATGAGAATTTTAAATGTAATATCCCAACCATTGAGACCAGACATATAGTAATGTGGTCTTCAAGGGGACAACAGCAGAATGAATCAACAAGCAATCTAAAGCTACTGATACCAAGGCAGTGCTTTTCTCAAATTTTAAGATTTGTTACAGTAGCATATTCAGTAATGTTGTAAACATCATAATTGCAGTTTTTGGCTCTTAATTAATGTGACTATATTGTTGGATTTTCAATTATTTTTCGTCTTAACAGCCACAAAAGTAGTGGCCCACGAAATATTGTTTTATATTCTAATAATAAGTAAAGATGATGATAATAATTATTTTATATGAAATCATTTTTGATGCTATCGTTTGGGTAATGTTTATGGAAAAAATATTATGTTCAGAAGATGAGCACTTTTTTGTCTAGACTGAAATTTTCAAACATTCAGTCCCGTCATAATAGTATATTCTAAAACAAGTTGCAGAATGGGCTCCTATTCCAACACGAATGAAAAATTCGAACGCATAGGTGTTGGAATTGCCTTCTGCAAACGAATATCAGACGATATTTTCTCTATTTCAGTCAAGTTTTGTGAAACATTATCGAAATACAATGAAATATTCAGATTATACATCCTAATGACTTTTGTATTGTATCTTGGCAGTTGATGTGACTGTTACAAAAATTAGATTAAAGAATTTGAATCGTACGTTTTGAATTTTTTTAATAATAATAAAATTTATTTAGCACCCGGCTAGTATTTTGGAATAATTTATAATTATGCATTAAATTCGTGAATTATGTCGGACAAAATCGATTTGACACCTCCAGAATCAAGAGAAATTGCTAATAAAGTTGCAAATCATTTCACTATATCGAAATTATATTATATTGATAATTAAAGTGTGTTGAAATTTGATAGGATCGGAAGTCAGTGTAGACAACCACAAAACGAAAAATATAACTGAAAACAATGCTGTAAATGAGTTCATAACAGCACTGCTTTTAGTACCGTGATGAACTCATTACGATACTGAAATAGAGAATATTATTTAATTCATGTGCACCAGTATATCGCGATGATTTTAAATATAGATCAGGGCGCATTCATTATTTCGCCATGTGTTAAAATTTTGTGACGATTCTCCTCTCCATATTCTCTTCTTTTCAAAAGAAGAGCATTATTGTAGCTTTGTTGCTATCCTGGGGGCTCTTACGTTCTTGATCTCGAAATAATCTAGTTACCGTTGTCTGGGTTTTAGTAGAACAAGATTTTTGAAAGAGGATTGTTTTTCACCTAAGTTTGATCCCCTATCAGGTATGACAAGGGTAAGTGGAAGTTTCTAGAAAAGCAGAGTCGACAAGGATTTCTTACTGTTTCAAGCTTTTCTCTGTTGTACAAATTTTTGTACCCAATTTTATGTATGTAGTTAGATCTCCTTCAGAACCTGATTGACAAACTGTGGAATTTAACAATTGATTTTCAGTTATATTTCAAAAATCGACAAAACATTTTCGGCTTCACATATACAAAGTCAGTTTTGCGGCGTTCCATACTCAAAACTTATAACTGTATAGTAGGATTCGCGCATAGGCTATTGACAGGGCAACATATTTGGGTTTTGTGGAGATTGAAACCGGATATTTTTCCTTGATTGTGCCGTTGTGATCTGTTTTTCTTTCCGGTGAGTTATTTACCTTCCTTTATATAGTGCTGAGCTTTATTTTGCTACGATCCTAGGGGTCGTATTTTCCTTATAACCTCTTCTCTTTTTTTCTGTTTTTTTTTTCAGTAGTTTTAAGATAAGCTCGTTATACTAATCTCTTTTTTTTCGCAAACATGGATGAAACGGATCCCGAGGCTTGGCCTCGGGTTCTGTCTGTATTATCCCCCAGGGCTAACCTGGCCTTTTCTCAGCTGAGTAAAGAAATCTGGAATTCCATTAATGTTAGTTTGTTAAAGGAAGAATTAACAACTGTCAGGGTTGAAGCCCTTCGACGTGACAAATCCGATCTAGTTAACAAAATAGACGAAGTTCTTAATAAAATAAGTGAAGGTACCTCAAAAATTCGCAAAACTCACTGCTTCTACTCTTGTAAGGACAAAGGTCCTTTCGAGGTAGTGATCGAAAGTTCTAGTAATGAAATCAAAGATTTAAATCCTCTTAATATAGGGAAAATCATCTACAATAATTCTAATTACAGTGACTTCAATATTCTCAATATAAATCGTAAAGGCCTGAGAAGGGTCGGAGTTAGATTTGCTTCCGCTGATCAAGCTAACAACTTCGTTAAATACAATGATTTTAACCCAACAGTTTTTGAAGTTTACATTCCTGGGAGGTTTGTCACTGTGATGGGAATTGTTCGGGATGTGGGTCAAGATATTTCTGATGAAGAAATTATCTCAATGGGTAAGGGTGTAAATCCAGGTGTTCAAGTTATAAGGGTGAGACGGTTTAATAGAAGAAAGACTACAGAAAATGGTATCAGTTACGTAAAAACTAATACTTGTGTTATTACTTTTGAGGGTACCACTCTACCCAAATTCTTCGAACTATACTCAATCAGGTTGCCTGTAGAACTTTATATCCCTCCAGTAGTACAGTGTAACAAATGCTGGCGTTACGGGCATGTGAGAAATTTATGTAGGGGTAAATTTAGATGTTCTAAATGTGGTTCTCATCACGATGATGAGAAACCATGCGATTCTGAACCTAAATGCATTTTTTGTCAACAGGATCATTTAGCTTCCGATAGAAAATGCCCGGAATACTTGCGTCAAACTAAAATGAGAGAAATTATGGCGTTACATAATGTGTCATTATATGAAGCAGATAAAGCTTGTAAGAGACAGGTTGCCCCCTCCCCTTCCGATTTTCCTTCTTTTCATAAGAAATCCTTTGAAAGGAGTCCGGATTCCTCCGGGCGAGTCGACCTCTCCTACGCCAATATTGCTGCTCGTCCCAAATCCCCTTCAGTTCAGAACTCTCAACTCAATAATCCCAGACAACGTCCCAAGAGGAAAGCTGCGTCTCAGCTAGGATATGATAAGGAGGCTCATAATGCTTGCTTATTCGATCAAAGACCTTCTTTTGCTTCTGAATGTATTTCTTCCTCCCATCAGGAGGCTGGCCCTAACAAATTCTCCTCATCCTCCCCAATCAAATCAAAAGGTTTTTCTCAACTTCAATCCTTTTCTCAGGCTAGTTCATACGACTACAGCCAGAACGAACAGTTTACATTAGAAGATAACTCGATTTACCCTAGACAAATAATCACATATAACGAGGACTACCTGCAATACGGTGCGTCCTCGTTGTCTTAAGTTGATTTATACATATTTTAGTGTTTTTTTTTATTTACTTATAGACCTTTTCCGGTTCAATTTTCCTTTTTTTTGTTTTTTCTTTAAGTTTACATTTAGATTTTTTTTCATAATCCCTTTAATGGAAATTAAAGTTCTTCAGTGGAACATTAGATCTTTCGTATCGAACTTTAATGATCTGAAGATCCTTATTAAGGAATTGAAAACAGATACAACGTGGAAATATTATATGAGGGGTTATCCTCACTTGGTCTTAGTTTGCCCATTAACATCTATGAGGCTATCTTCTCCCATAGAGAAGAGATAACGAGCTTATTATTGGAATTTCTTAGATGCTCGAATTTGCATGTATAGCTTGTAGATTTTGGAGTCATATAGTACGTTAACAGTTCAGCATTATAATATCCTTTGTCCTTTCAGATTTTTCCTGGTGTTTGTGTTTCATCCTGTGTTCTCCACGGGGTTAAGCTACAAGTCAGCCTATTTGTCAAGTTGAACAATCTAAACGTTTACAATAATCCGTATTCAAAGTCTCAGTCCGGTATAGATTAGTTCTAGACTCCTACAGCCCTGGGAACCGGATTGACAATTCACCGTCCACTAAGAGATTGGAAGCATAGCCTGCGGGCTGTTCCATGGTGCTAAGTATCCTTAGTTTGGGGGCTGCTAACGAGGAAGCTATAGCATTGAGATAAAGAAGAAGAAGAAGAACTGTATAGTAGATTTATCGTGTTTAAATATAGCATAATTATTGTATAAAGTACAGATTAGGAAAACTAAGTCTATGAGATTAGGGCAGCCTTAGGATAGTTAGATAGGTAGACATTAGTAGAAATAAGGTAGATAGAATTAGGATAGGAATATATAGGATTGAATAATCAGGTGTATAAGAACTAATTAACATAGTCTTAAGTAAGTTAGTTCCCTTTATAACCTCAATGTTTTGTTTGTTTTACAATAATCAGCAGACCAGAAAAATAATCCAATTTATATCTGGTAATTCAAAAACTAGGTCATCAGGCACTGAAATTACCTGGCGACCTTCTTCTGTTAGTTCTTCTCTGGATAATAAGGGTGAGGAACCTACCCCTTAGAGCTAGCTGGCCACCTTTTGTCACCCGTTGGACATAAAAAACCTGCCCAAGAGTTAGAACGACGCGTCAGCAAGTAATCTAATCGAGTATGATAAGGAATTTGGTGGTGACGCAGAGAATTTCAATTCAAAAGGGAATATTGAAAACTTATTCATAACTCCGAAACTAATTGCGCTAGAACTTTGCGGTAAAAAATATTTCATTAAGTACGATACTAAATAATACCCTTCAGGTTTGAAATTTCAAGATTCTGCATAGTCAATTCGTCTAAATATAAATCATACAAAATTTGAGATCTTGATATGTTTGCCTTAAAAATTAATAGATCGTTATCACAACCTTAGAGGATCGATGTGATATAACAACTGATTTTTGTACTGAACATAGAGAAGGTTCTGAACGGCATACGGCGGACGAGCAGAATTATTACACATTTATACTATAATATACCAAAACAAAACGTAAATTGTAAAAATTTCAGGGGATCAAATATCGAACTCTCTACGTCACTGGGTGCAGAAGTGGCTTAATTTGAAATTATGAGGCTTTATGGAGTACCGAAATAACCGAGTGTCGATGATAAATGTTTCGACTGGTTGACTTACGTCCAATCTGTTGAATAGATTTAGTTCACTTTTTTTAATTTTCTTGAATTTAATGACTTTTAACATCGGTCGGAAAGTTGGGAGTATTAATGTATCATAGCAACAAATTTTTGAATGAACTTTCATAGAAATATCTCTCTCAATTACCCAATATCAAATATTTTTATTTTACACATTTCAAATTTTAGGTTCGAATAATGTCGACAGCGCCATCTATTCGACCCAATTAAAACTCCAGCAATGCATATAATGATAATTCAAATTTAGGTACAACAGGCTTTTGAATGATTAATTAGCACTCTATTAAAACATCTGACAATTTCAAAAGGTCATGACTTTACAATTTTGCTAAACTGAATTCGTCTAGGATTTGAAATGGTGGATGCGCTCTCTGAAATATACTTTAAACAATTGAAAAATACCTTTTATTACTGATTGATATATTTTATAACATATATAAATACAATACAATCACAATATTTAAATTTATATAAATAATATTTTCATTGTTCATCTACCCCAAATCTGAAAAAACAAGGCACAGTTATTAGGTATTAAATAATACTAGAGTATCTCAGGTCATGCAGGAAATTGTAAAAGAGTGCTTCATCACCAAAAGTTACTTACTAATTGAGCACTGATTACACTTTTTCTCATGTACACTTGAAAATAATAAAACATCTCAATTATTATTCTTCTATTCATGTAGCAATGAAATTGTATTAAATTTGAAAGACCTTGATATCAAAAAAATAAAAACACTTATAAAGCATAGTTATAATTCATAAATTGTTCAATGTTCTGCTTTGAACAAATTTTTCTTGCACAGGGTATTGTTTTAACCATTCATGAAACTCTAATGACTGAGAAATTACTTATAAAATTTTCATAAGAATGCAATGTTATGATATTGGAAACAGTAATGAACACTGCAATGAGATGAAATAATATATCACTCAGCAATTTTCAAATTAGTATTCAATTTCAGCTAAATATAGTGGAATTTAGAACTATGTGAAGTTCCTGTGTTTAAAAGAATCTCTATCAATAAGGAATTCAGAAAGGTTCAAATGTCAGTTATCCAAAATGAACAACATACATGAATGAATAAGGTCTGCTATTAATGAAATTTATCACTAGATTATCCCTAATTTTTGCATGAAAATGTGAACCTTTTTCAATCAATTTCTTTAGATTCTTGATATTATTGAAGTAAGCTGTTAAATCGTTGTACTGATGAAAGGATACGATAAGCTATCGAACTTATTTGAATTCTATATTTATTTATTAGCGTACAGAACGATTATTTTGATCTGTAGAACTTACCTGGTGCTAGTCCGCTATTTACTTGTCCCATTTCAGTCAAACAAAGGTAACTTGCAGTGAACTCCAACCATAACCTAATTTTAAAATAGTCTTATTAGACATGTACATAGCACATAACAATTAAAATTAATAAAATTCATATTATTTTTATTTGAACTAATAAGTCTTTATTGTTGCGTCAATTAAAATTCATCCATAGAATAAAATTACAAATGTCAAGGACATAGAATCAAATGGAGAAACAATTATTGAGGAAAAAAAGGGATAACTAGCCCATGAATATTGAGAAAAATGTTCACTTTCTTTATCAGAAGCGCTGAACAATTTGGGACGAATTCGAAACGTATTCAATATTCAGTAGTATAATAAGTTCATTAAAGCAAACTCTGTGTTCTCATTTTACTGTGAGATGTCAAAGTTATGTCAAAACAAAAAAAAAACAGTTTTTATAACCTAAAAGCGTAGGCTCAAACAGCTTTCCTGAGAAGGAGAAATTGTTTTTCAACTTTAATGGGTATATTTTCGACTTTTTTTTTGTGAAAAAATAATTCATTAACACATTTGCAGCAAAAGGAAAGGAAGATGATGATATGCCTGCAGAATTTTCAGTTGAGAAGATACTTGACAAGAGAACAAGAAACGGAAAAATTGAGTATTTACTGAAATGGAAAGGTTATAAAGAGTAGGTACATGCATATATTTGGTTTTATTTTTGAAATATATACCTCTATATGATAAATTAATATGTGTTATCAATGTATATCTTACTGATACCATGTTCAACATTTACTTTATCTTGACCATGTTACAAGGTTTTTTGATATTTCTTTTTTCACAGCGAGGATAATACTTGGGAGCCTGAAGAAAATCTCGATTGTCCTGATCTAATTTCAACATATGAATCACAGTTTCAGAACATTGTAACCAACATGGTTGATGATAGTGATAAAAGTAATAAACGTAAGAGTATTGCGGAGGATAATAGACTAAGGGGATTTGATAGAGGACTTGAACCAGATAAAATCGTTGGAGCTACAGATGTTAGTGGTGAATTCATGTTTCTAATGATGTGGAAAAACTGTAAAGAAGCAGATTTAGTGGCAGCAAGAGTTGCAAATGCTAGATGCCCAGAAATAGTTATAAAATATTACGAAAGTAAACAAATGTGGTATTGTAAGCCCAATGTTATTGAAATTGATTAGATTAGATACATATATTGTAACTTTTGTGAAGAAAAAATTCAATATTTCTTCAAATGGAAAATCATTATGACATCTGGTAGTCTTGGTTTTGAATTTTTCTATAATTAATTTCTCGAAAAAAACAGTTATTTTATATTTTGTGCTTTTATGTGTAATGATTTATTGTTTGACACTGTCGTATTCTGATAGTAATGATGAAATTTCCGTCTATTATTTTAAATATTCAGAATTTGAATTTGTTGATTGAGAGGAATAATAATTTAATATGATTTGCAGAGTTTTTTATTATTATCAAGCCTATCTTCAAAACCATTGATGAAAAAATTTATTTAATTAATCTCATTAACAATGCAGTTTTTTCCAATGGACTATACATCTTTTTTTTTCTAGATCTCCATTGTTTATATATAGCTGTCATATCATATTCAGTCTTTTCAATTCAAAATGTTTTTCAACTAGAAGGCATTCTTACGGTTTTCCAAGTATTAATGTCATTGCAATCAACAAGACTGTTTTTGTTATATTTTAGTAAACTGAGCTAACAGTTTACCAACAAAAATTACACAATTTAGGTGTACCAACATCACAATAGGCTGATGATTTCCGTTTTCAATTTTGCCATTTAAAATTATGAAAAGTGTATTCGCGCATTCACCAATTTGTTGCATGTCATAAATTTTTTATCGCAAAAATAACTTCAGCTCAGATATTATTGTTTCCTATGCTAACATAACATTGATTGTTCCGTTTGGGATCCGATATTTCCGATGGGGTTGCCTATAGTATATACCGGGTGATTCTTAACTACTACGTTTTAAGAAATAAAAGGTCCTTCGAAACGGACTATATGTCCGAAGTTGCTTTGTTTCCAAGATATAGGGCTGAAGTTATTTACTTCAGGTACTTATAAATTATCGTGAATATTTCCAAACAAATTCGATGAAATTATTCGAAGTAATAAGACGGTTATTTAGCGCTAACTAGACTGAAATTATTAGTTTCAGTGGGCCCCACTGCCAACAATATTGAGGAAAAAAGTAACTACGCCACCGACTATTTTTGTGGTTTTTTTATTAAATCCCAACTAGATTGGATCTAGAACATATATACTAACGAAGCTTGATATGAAGAAACCAATGGAGACCTCTAAAAGTTGTATTTTCAGATGTTTAATCTAACAAACTAAAAACCACAAAAAATAATAAGAATTAGAAATATTTCTGTAACAGCAAATCCCGAAGATTGGCGCTTCAATGAACCAGTGTTCAAAAGCTCCTGACGTCAGTGCACTTTTCGTTATTTTTATGTTTTTTCGTTTCTCGAAGAAATTTTTCTAAAAAAGTGTTAAAAGTATCATATAATTCTTTATTTTTTCAAGTGTGCCTTCACAAGTAATTGAGTAGTACTATTAGTGATAACTAAATGAAAACTGCCTGAAGAACATCAATGTAACAAAAAGGTAATTGTATTTTATTTTCATTCAGATTGAGACTATATCAGAACTCTACAACCATAGTATAAGGAAAGGATATTCCTTATACTATGCTACAACTTAGTTTAAAAATAACGCTTTGAAGCTTCATGTAAAATTTATCGAAGAAAATTGCATCAATTCGAATTAGTACTTTGCTCAATTTTTGTTTGAATTTGTCTTCACCATGTGTACCTCTATGACATGTTTATAGGCCGCTTTCATATAGGTAGGTTAAGCCGTAGGTGTTCTAAATTGCGATATAGAGTAGAAAATGCAATTCCAAAATCGGAACATATAGAAAGATAAAACGCCAATTCCTGCCATTAGCTAGAAACGATGCCGACTACGAAGTAGGAAATGTATAAAGTGATTTTTTATGGGAAACTACTTCATATAATGCCCGCACTAACTTATACATGCAGTCTTAATCCCGTTTTCAGTCGTAAATCGATCGAAGTAATTGAATCCTACTTCTTCGTATCGATAGATATCGAAAAAATTCGTGTCGGAAATTCCTCAAGTTCTTGATGTGTAGCCGTTGAACGGGTTGAAGTCAATCTCCAGATGCTAGCGCTAGAGTTCCATACGAGGGTGATTTGACAAAGTCAATTCCCTTTGTTGGAATTTATATCAAAGAAAAAACTCTTCTAATGTAATCTATTGACATTTCACAAGTAAGAACTAGGCCATAACTAAAAATGAAATATACACGCTTCAACAACGCATTGAAAATGTTAAAATTCACTACAAAAATGGTGAAACAATTTTGCAGCAACAGTTTCCAAAACTAAGGCACTTCTCGGCCGGCAATAGTGAAACTGGTGAAAAACTTTTAGCTGTTGGGACAAGTGAGTGATGTAAAGAATGAAAATAACCGTGTGCGTCGCTCAAAAAGGACTGAGAATATTGCTACTATAGCTCGTACTTATTGTTGACGATTTTTTTCCAACAAGACGGCGCTATGTGCCACACAAGCGTAAACATAACGTTATCGAGATATTTCTCGATTTGTGTCTACATCATAAAGTTATTCTAGATTAAATATGTCAGCTTACGAGCTAAATTTTCGTCATTTGCGGGAGTTTTCAATTTTCTGCTTTAATATGAAGAAATCTGCGGCTGAGGCTCATCGAATGCTCTCAAATACCTTTGGTAAGGCCACTATTAGTGAAAGAACGTGCCGAGAGTAGTTTCAACGCTTCAAGAACGGTGATTTTGAGTCGAAGACCAGCATGGCGGTGGAAGAGAGAAGGTTTTTGAAGATGCAGAATTGGAGGCATTACTTGATCAATACTCGTGTCAAATGCAACAAGAATTGGCAGGATCATTGGGAGTGACGTAACAAACCATTTCAAAACGCCTGAAAGTCATGGGAATGATTCAGAAACAAGGAAATTGGGTGCCGTACGAGTTGAAGCCGAGAGATGTCGCCTGCAAGGCAAAGGCGAAAGGGATTTCTGCATCCAATTGTGACTAGAGACGAAAAATGGGTTCATTACAAAAATCCCAAGCTCAGAAAATCATGGGGATATCTCGGCCATGCTTCCACGTAGACGGCCAAACCGAATAGTCGCGGTTCCAAGGTCATGCTAAGTATTTGGTGGGACCAGCTCGGCGTAGTGTATTAGGAGTTGTTAAAAACGATTGAAATAATCACAGACGATCATTATCGAACGCAATTAATGTTTTCGAGCCGAGTATTGAAAGGCAAACGGCCGCAATACAACGAGATACATGATAAAGTGATTTTACAGCATGACAATGCTTGACCCCATGTTGCGAAAGTGCTCAAGACATACTTGGAAACGTTGAAATGGGAAGTCCTACCCCACACGCCGTATTTTGCAGACGTTGATTCCTAGGACTATCACTTGTTTCTTATGAAGAAGTAAAAATTGGATCGATTCGAGGATCGCTTCAAAAGATGACCAGTTTTTTTAGCTCGGGATTTGTACGCTGCCCGAAAAATGGCAGAAAGTAGTGGCCAGCGATGGACAATACTTTGAATAATAAATGTATAACC
Source organism: Harmonia axyridis (assembly GCF_914767665.1). Classification (NCBI taxonomy): domain Eukaryota; kingdom Metazoa; phylum Arthropoda; class Insecta; order Coleoptera; family Coccinellidae; genus Harmonia; species Harmonia axyridis. The sequence goes on from NC_059503.1 coordinate 10,322,267, forward strand.
ATGTTCTTACAATAAAGCCTCGAATTTCGGGAAAAAAACCGTTGGAAGCAAAGTTGTACTCCTATGGAACGAGAGTTCATTTAAATTTGTGGTCAAGGGGACTGTGGAGAATTTCGAGTTGATTTTCTGTGTAGCGCTTAGCTTGTTCCCAAATGTATGTAAACAAATATTAGTATTTATAGTACAAGCCAAGCACTACTTGTAATCACAGAAAATCCACTCGAAATTCTCCACAGCACTCTTGACCACGAATTTAAACGAACGCTCGTTATATTCTATGTTCTATCAAGGACCGCAGCGCCACCTCACTTAGCACATACAAAACTTGTCGACCCGCCTCCGTAGAAATGACAAAAGTACGCAAATTTTCTCACGTTCCGCTACCTCGATATGAATGGCGGCAGTAGAAAACGCCGACTTATGGCCAATTATTGGTTTTGGCGGCGTTGTCCATTGTGAAAAAATTCCGGTTATTTAAATTCAAAAGCACCGGCGGGCCCCGTTTGAATGGGCGGAAGTATAGCCCAACACAATGGGCGGGTAATTTGGTTGTTCGAAATCGATAAGTCGATGGAGGCTGTTCATCTAGAATCTAGATTTATTGGTGCAACAATTCAATCCCAAAGTTGCGGACCCAAAGGAGAAATGTGGACCGCAAGCTATAAGATGAGATTCGAGGTATACATTTCGTGCTTTCTCATAGATGCTTGAAACCTCGGAGGTTGAAGAAAATAAGTTCAACGTATGTTTCGAAAGTTTTGGCACAAACTTCTTCATATAATTTCAAAATTAAAACAAATGGTTCAACGACAATTTTTTAAAACAGGTTTAAAAGTTTTATAAACAACATTTTTATTTTAGACCTACCTATCCCTATTCCTCATTGCAATATTAACATGAATTTGAGTAATGTCCCCAATTTGAGCCAACCAGAGAAACCTCACCCTCGTAAATCATAAGAGTGTCATTCATCTCGAGTCATTTATTACAGTTCAAGATTCCATTGAAGTTTATGCTGCAAAAAAGCGTAAACCTTTGGAAGGCGTTCCAAATATCATAATTTTATTTGAAAAACATCCATTTTCAGAGCAAATCAAGGAATTTTCGAAAAATTCTTGCACCAATTCAAAACTCATAATATCACTAAACATTGAACGTTGAGTTATTTGAAATGAGAAGTCTCTCTAAAGCTGAATAGTTATTTAAAGAATATGTTTAGTTTCAAAGTTCAATTTGCGGAATACTATTGATTTTTTTTTTGAAAATCAAAACGATAAGTTCAAGTTCACTATCACGTCATTGTTCACTCAAAAAATGGATTGAATCCAATCTGTATTTTGGAAGTTACAAATGTCGTTGATTAGCACTGGAATAGCATTGTCATAAACAAGGTATCGAACACCCTTAATGTGAAGGTCCATGGTCTTCAACAATACGCAATATTCTGGGTATATCTCCCATCAAGCCTTGGACCGTTCGAATTTTAATTTCCTGAATTATACTTAAAATCCTTATTTGTCTTAATTGTTGGTCCTTTTCTGCTTTCCAGCCTCCATTATATACTTTTCTAGACAAAGTAGCCCAAAAATCTTAAATTGACCGAATAATTTTGAATGATCGTAAAGTGAAGTTAATCGAGATAGCAGACATTGTGAAGATATCATCTGAACGTGTACATCATATCATTCACGAATATTTGTACATGAGAAAGCTGTGTGCAAAATGGGTGCCGCGCGAGCTCACAATCGATCAAAAGCAACAATGTGTTAATGATTCTGAGCAGTGTTTGAAGCTGTTTGAGTGCAATAAACCTGAATGTGTGCGTCTATATGTGACAATGGATGAAACATGACTCCATCATTTCACTCCGGAGTCCAATCGACAGTCAGCTGAGTGTACCTCAAACGAAAAACCGAATCCAAAGCGAGGAAAAACACAACAGTCAGCTGGTAAGGTTATGGCATTAGTATTCTTGGATGAGCAAGGTATAATATTCATTCATTACCTCCAAAATGGCCAGAACATCAACAGCGATTATCATATAGCTTCATTGGATCGTTTCAAAGATGAAAGCGTAAAAAAACCGCCCCATTTGTAGAAGAAAAGATGCTATTTCATCAAGCCAATGTGCTGTGTCACAAATCAATGAAAACAATGGCAAAATTGCATGAATTGGGCTTCGAATTGCTTCTGAATCCACAGTATTCAGTTAGCTGGCAAGGTTATGGCATCAGTATTCTGGGATACGCAAGGTATAATATTCATTGATCAGCGAAAGACGTTTCGTACTACAAAAATGGTATCGAAAAGTTGGAAGATCGCTATGATCGCTATATCGCCCTCGAAGGCAACTATGTTGAATAATAAAATCGAATTTTGCCAAAAAATGTGTTTTACTATGGTGGACCGGGGACTTTTCAATTGGCCTTTTATACGTACAGAAGATTGGTTCATTCAAAATCTCGCTACTTCGTGGTTTGCTTCTGAATTTTGAATACGTGGAAAAATATCAATGCCCTCGGTATATTCTTTTGCGATATTTTACACATATTCTCTTCATTTCTCTGGAAATTTTATCCTTGGAAACTCTGTAATGCCGTTATAGTTTCCTCAATGGCTTTCCCAATTTATTTTTGGCACTTTCGATTAACTGATTTGCTCTAGGTAGATCTAGGTATTTTTGGAAGGAGGGGTTCCGTAAATAAGACCGTTCGAAATTTGTTTTTTTTTAAATTTCGCAACTGATGATTCGATCCAAATGAAAATTAGAGTCGTGATGTAAACTGATAATTTAAAGCCTCGTGCAAGATTTCGTATGGATCGCATAACCAGAACCATAGAAAATTCGTGAAGAATATCGACAAAATTGCCCCATATTCCCACAAAATCAAATTAACACAAATTAACGAGCACTCAAAAGTTTAACTAAAGTGCCTATCTCATTTACAGTGGTTCTGAAGACGCTACAAACACGAAATCTATGAATCATTATTTCCGCATTATTTTTGACAGCCGACCATAGAATAAAATTCGCAACTTTTCTTATTTTTCCTTAGCAAACCATCGTTTCCCGTTTTTCTCATCTCCCAACAAGACGACTCGCGTGTGGTCCAAATCTCATCGCCTCCTACCCTCTCGAGTCTCGCGTTAACTCTCTCTCCCCGAACCAAACCGTGGAGAGGAACCTAAACTGGCGCTGCGTTTCGGTCCAGACGATTATGTCCTCTTCCTCCGGGTCCGAGACACAGAGCCGCGGACTAGAACGTCGACTTGTCAGAGGCTACCGCAATTTGGTTGCGATCCGTCATGGGAGAACATTGAGAAGCAACGTTTTACGGTGGCAAGGTGGTAGTAGTAGTAGACATAATACCGCGGCAGCGACGATGGCCTCTTCTATTCTCAACGTGTCGCGTCTTGTTGTTCTTCTCGCGGCGGGCGTCGCGTTCGACGTCGCGACGGCCAGGACTAGGCTAAGGTTCGGCCACTACGACAGCCTGTTGGTGGCCAGGTGCGAGGTCGGGTGCTGGTCGAGGCCGGGGAAAAATGAGGTGAGATCATTTTTTTTTATGTGTGTATTTTTTTTGAATTATTTGTGAATTTTGTGCCGGCAGTGGTCTGAAACGATAAGGTTCGACCTACTGATGACGAATTCATACTCAAATCCAATTCTATCCATCCGTAAAAGCACTCATTCTCAAATTGAAAAATGTTGTCCTTTCATTTCAAGTGTGTCCTGAGGTTTTTATGATTAATAAAAAAAACTAACAAACAATCTGTCATTGAACAGGGTGTTCCAAATTCGATAAGAGTTTCAGGAAAAAAACTTCAAGGACCTCCGATCTCTTTTTTCGAAATGATAAGGTATCAAAAATCAGACCGTAAATATTTTGCTTCTTTCTCGAAATACAAAGTGGTTGAGAAAAATGAGTGTTTCAAATATTTTGTTATAGATATCTTGGTTTCTGTTCCAAAAATTCGAAAAATTCTATAACAAAAAATAGAAATAAATGAGCGTTTTGGAGGTGTAGAGGAGAGATGGTGTTTTTTAAATGGGACTCCCTATATTTTTCAACCCAGTCTTTTAGGGGCAGAATAGATCGCTCTATTATTTCGTAGCAATGTCTGTATTTTTCGAATTTTGAATGGAGAATGGTCTGAAACAATAAGGTTCGAATCACTGATCACGAATCAGTCCTCAAATTCAATTCTATCCTGCCATAAACGCAATAATTCTCTAACGGAAATATCTTGAAATTTTCTGGATTGGTTCCGATCTCGAATTCCACAGTTGAGTTCGTTAACGGGCATAATTCGACTAGGGGTTCCGTAAATTTGATCGTTTTCCTTATAATTTAAAAACTACAAAATCGATCACAATGAAATATCCTGTTTCGATGTGAAATAACAATTTTAAACTTCATACAAAATTACAAATTGTATGCGTCACCGCAGAATCAGAGGAAATTCAAGAAGATCAAAAAATATTCCCAATATTTCCGTCAACACAGAACCGACGAAAATGAAATTTTGAGAATAGTCATATAATTCGTGCAAAATTTCAAGCTGATCAGATGATCAGAACCATAGAATATCAAAGAAGAATAATGATTATATTTCCATGACAATAGATCTGATCGAGTTAAGATTTTGCGTGTAAATACATAATAGTAATTTCGTGGTGATAACGTGGTCAGATACAAAAAACCTCAAGTAGAATATTGAATAAAATGAGAAAAAGCACTGACTTTAAGTCAGGAGGTTTCAACGCTCTTTCAAGCTCCAATTGCCCCCTTGGATGCATGAATGAACGACCGCTCAAAACCTCATAACTGTCCCTTAACCCTTTTTTTTATTCTACTTAATTTTTTTTATTTGGCACGAAGCTTATAACGATTAAGCTATATTTGATCTATCGATCCTCTTAATTGACAATCATATTAGTCTATATTTCGTTCACATATCGCATATGCATATAAAAATAACAATTACTTACTTGAAAGGTTCTATTTTCCTCTCTGGGCATAAGCCATTCATCGCCAAATCATGGAAAGACTACATTCAGTATTCAAATTTGTATATTTCTAATGAAATCCATCTTTCTATTGAAATTTACTCAATACCCTGAGAAAATCACGTTTTTCATTTACCTATACCTACCTATATATCTCTTTCCATCTTGGCATTTCTGTAAACCACCATGCAAATCTGAAAAAAATCATAAACAAATTATACCCGTTCTACAAAAGGTACTCTATGATTGATCATTTTTCCCCTATGAAAGCTATAATGCTTTTTTTCGGATACTTCACCCAATAATGATTAAAATTGTCCATATACTTACAAAATTCAGTGAAATTTCTCGGATAGATTACGAGGTATCGAAATTTTACATTCAATGATAACATTGTTCACTATTTTGCAACTGTTGTCTTATAGATTTCATATGGATAAAATGCCAGAACTATAGACTTTTTATCCCATTATTTGATATATCTATGGCCAGAACCTTCGAAAGAGGAACTGTTAAATCGAAAATGTTTCGCAGTGATAAATTGTAATTTGCACATAAATTACTCAAGAGAACATCTAGATGGCGAACACAAATATTTTTCATTTTCATAACCGAAAACTAAACTGAATATACACTTCTAGAACGTGATTGGAAAACGCTTCATTCTCAAAACATCAACTCCACAGAAACTAAACAGAAATATAAACCATAGAGTCTCAACGACAACGATAAAATTTTCAAGATGTCCTCGCTAATGATCACAGATGTATTGACATAAGGATCAAATTACCCTAAATCGATACAACACTGCATAACAATTATTCCCAAATCGAAAATTTCTTGTACCGTGGATTGAACAAGTCTGTAACGATTGTTATTGCCCTACTTCACCTTGTAAGTCGAGATCTTCAACGGAAATAGATCGATCCATTTGATGTAAGACGAGATTGCTCTGGAATCTCGCTTGAACCTAATCCGTAAGAGATCGGATGTGAAATTTTGATCGTCAGAAAGTCGACATTTTCAAGAAATCTGAGCAGAAATCTATCGGATAACGTCTAAATTCGAAATCGAGATTGCCAATTAATTGAATACGATGCTCGATTATTTGCTGCGGAAGGGTTTTGACTTTTGAGAGGTGTTGTTGATTTCTCGAAGCTGACACAAAAGGATGGGCTGTCAAGAATATGCGGAAATTTATAATTTTTAATTTACACCAAGATGAATTTTAAGAGCCGAAAAACAGGAAATTGGATTCTACTGATTCTAGGAAATTTTTTGCTGTAAGATTAAGATCGAAAATGTGAAATCAGGAAATGGGAAGAATTATTGCCTATTTGCCATGAGAGGAGAGAAAACTTCAGCATCATCTCTTAGAAACCAACGCAAAAACCAAACGTGCTCAAGAGGATTTGAGGCTTGTGCCCGTTGTACAAGGTGAAGATAAATCACCTGTTTATAGATGATTCTTCAAACAAGAGAAGCATTAATTAGCACTACCGTGCACATGTCGATTATACAGGGTGGCCCACATAAAACAGTCCAGTCAAATATTTCTGTAAGTATGAGTTTTTCCGAAAAACTTTAATATGGGTGTTTCCAAATTAGACGTGAGCCTACGTGTTAGTAAGACTTATTTGCTTGTTTTGCCATATAACTAGTTTACGAGATATTTGAGTTCTGGTAATTTTGAAAAAATTCCTCACCTTTATTTAATTTTTCGTCAATTTTTTCTACGTGGTGCAAATTTGATTATAATTTTGGATTATTTTCGTGGTCAACGAAGAGTCCAGATCTTTAATCGTTAAAATAGACGAAGCAGGAGGAGATTGAGAGTATATTTCAGGCTGAAAGTAACAACTGAAGAAATAAGAAAGAGAGCATGTGCTTACATAAAGGAATTGTGGAGGTCATCTTTTATTTGCATTCTAACGACATTTTTTTAGGAAATGAAGAGGGAACTTGGCAAATTTTTGAAATATTTTTGTCATAAAAAAGTTGTGGAATTCGAAAGTTGCAGACAAATTTATATTAGAAATTGACTATCCTTTTCTTCATATGCCAACTGTAAATCATACTATAATCTTATAATTATATCTTTTTATAATGAAAATAAATTCAAAATTTAAATTAAACTTGGTCAACGTAGAAAAAATTGACGAACAATGAAGTAAGGTGACAATTTTTTAAAAAACACAAGGATATTCGATTATCAATAAATATGAATCAATTGACAGCAAATGAGTGATACTAACACCTCCTTCAAGGTCTAATTTGGAAACAACCTGTATATATATGAAGGTTTTATCTATTCATGAATATAATATTATTTGCCGTTCGTTTATGTATAAAAAACTAAATATAAATCATATCATAAACAAAACAGCTGATTATCTGATTGTCCTTATTCAATAGATCAATTCTATTTTCACGAAAAAAAAAAACAAATGTACGTTTATTCCAGAATCAATATTGTCTGTTTTAACATCATTGAGAGATGCTCAAGTATGTACCCAGTCCCCATAAACTAGATGGCTTATCATTAGATTTATCGTAATTTTTACATCAATGGTTGCTTGTACAAGCCGATGATGGTAGTGATAGATAGGTATTTTATTCACATTCTGTAAGATTATGACCCAGATGCACGAAGGAATAAAACGTGACTGATATACGACGTTCATTTCATATCGTGGCATTTTTCAATCGACAATAATGTTAAAAAATCTCTATATAAGGTGATATAAAATACCTTGAAATCATTGCCGTCGCAATAATTGAATTTTAGCCAAAATGTGGAAAATTTAAGAGAAGTATTGACTTGGCGTCAGGTGCTTTTTAGCGCTCGTTTGTTCATAATCCCTGTATACAGGATGATTAACCGGGATGGCCTATTAGACGTGTATGGAAAAATAATCATAATTTTGAGCTGAAAATTTGCATATTAGGGTTTGAGACAATGATCTTTCTCCCTAAAATATTTTCAGATCTCTACAACTTCCAGTTATACCGGAAACAGACTACTACTTCTTTATTTTGAATGGCACACCCAGTATATTATTGCATCATTAGATAGCTTTTTTGATGACAATTTCGGCAATATGCCATACCTTGGGTAAAAATTCAACGGTTCATGAGTTAATGGGGTTCTCATGAAAAAAATGGTAGCAATGAGGACCCACATTTTTTTGAATATTTCGGTAGAAAAGGTTTTATCGAAAAAATTTTTTTCTTTTTCGATTTTGCAAATACGTAGTGTTATGAGACAGTTTGCGGTTTGGACAAAAAATGTACAGGGTGTTAACAAGAAGATTATGAACTTGGACAACTCAAATTCATCAAAACTCAAGATTTTCAAATTAGAACCTATATTTTTATTTGAGTTTTGATGAATTTAAGTTGTCTAAGTTCTTGTAAACACCTTGTACATGTTTGGTCCAAACCGCAAATAGATTTTTCCGAAAGAACCTTTTTCTACCGAAATATTAAAAAAAAGGTCCTCATCGCTACCATTTTTTCATAAGAATCATAAACCGTTGAGTTTTCACCCAACGTATGGCATATTGTCGAAATTGTCGTCAAAAAAATATCTTATGATGCAATAATATACTGAGTGTCCCATTTGAAAAAAGGAAGTAGGTAGTAGTATGTTTCCGGTATAACCAGAAGTTGTAGAGATCTGAAAATACTTAGGGAGAAAGAGTGAAAAAATGTCAGTGAGTTGCAGCTTATGAAATTTATCAGCCATTCGAACACTAAATCCATCACACCGTATCTGAAGATGAAGGTCACAATGAAGATATTTCACAAGAAAATGTGATATCTTATAGAAATTGCATTGGGTTATTTTCATATTTTGGCGAAAGAACCAAGTCCGAAGTAGGAGGGCTCTTATTGTTTTTCAAGCCTACTGGTCCGCTGACCAAAATAGTGACAGTAGAATGATTGTTGCAAAACGTATACAAAATATTCTAAGAAAACGAGAAAATAAGAATGAAGTGTATCTATGACTTTGTCAATATGTCCATCTTCTTCCAACTCGCACCTTCGCCACTGACCAATGGTATCTCATCTCTTCACTGAACCTGAGGGTTTATTAGCACCATATGCTAGCAGAAAAACCCTGTTCATTTGAACAAAGCGTATAAAACCGTAATGGAGCACTAATTTGTTGAGATTTATAGTCTCTTAATGGAGTTATAAGAAGAATATATATCTTGCGGAACTTGAAACTTGTTTTACCATTTACAAACAGCTTCGTGTACACAGGTACATAATTGGATACAGTTAAAGCTGAATTAATACAATATTAGTGTTGAAATATGTGAAAACTGTAACGTGACAATATCGTTTCAACAAAGCCAGTTGTTAGGGAACATCACTGGTTGATTCTTCTGGAGATTTAAGATGAATCTGATAAATGATTTTATTGGTATTAACTCAAATATTGTGATAACGAATGGGCATGATATATCGAAAGCATCTTTGTACTTTTCTAGGAGAACTTTTTTTCTCCGATTAACAGGAAATATTAATTTTGCAGACACATATCAATCAGCAAAGTATTACTTTTACTGCCTAGGCCGCAAAGTAAGGACTTTCCTGTCGAGAGAGCAAATAGATTATTCTCAATGGGAATATTAGTCCAATTGAAAAGTACTCGGTCTGATGCACATATGGCAGTGCTAGTATTAAATCCATATAATTTTTAGTTAGTACCAACCTTCGAACGATACGTGTCAAAATTTGACAGCAGTTCGACCATTAATTTGTGAGATATTGCATTGTGAGTATAGCTACTTTTGTTATTTGAAAAAAATTCGAGAAAAAAGAATTTCATGTGCTGATATTGTTTTTTGAAGGGAAAAAATACAGTTGAAGCAAAATCTTGGCTTGATGAAGTGTTTCCGGGGTCTGCACCAGGAATATCAACCATCATTGATTGGTATGCTGAGTATAAACGTGGTGAAATGAGCACCGAAGACGGCCAACGCAGTGGACGCCCAAAAGAGGCTGTCACCGACGAAAAAAATCAAAAAATTCACAAAATAATTTTGAATGACCGTAAAATGAAGTTGATCGAGATAGCAGACATTGTGAAGATATCATCTGAACGTGTGCATCATATCATTCACGAATATTTGTACATGAGAAAGCTGTGTGCAAAGTGAGTGCCGCGCGAGCTCACAATCGATCAATAGCAACAACGTATTAATGATTCTGAGCAGTGTTTGAAGCTGTTTAAGTGCAATAAAACTGAATTTTTGCGTCGATATGTGACAATGGATGAAACATGGCTCCATCATTTCACTCCGGAGTCTAATCGACAGTTATCTGAGTGGACTGCACACGATGAACCGAATCCAAAAAAGGAAAAACACAACAGCCAGCTGGAAAGGTTATGGCATCAGTATTCTGGGATGCGCAAGGTATAATATTCATTGATTACCTCCAAAAGGGCCAGACCATCAACAGCGGTTATTATATAGCCTTATTGGATAGTTTAAAGGGCGGAATCGTTAAAAAACGGCCCCATTTGAATAAAAAAAAAGTATTATTTCATCAAGCCAATGTGCCCTGTCACAAAGCAATGAAATTAATGGCAAAATTGCATGAATTGGCTTCGAATTGCTTCTGAATCCACAGTATTCGCCAGATCTGACCCCCTGCGACTTTTTCCTGTTCTCACACCTCAAAAAAATTCTCGCTGGAAAGAAATTTAGCGTCAATGAAGAAGTAATCGCCGAAACTGAGGCCTATTTTGAAGCGAAAGACAAATCGTACTACAAAAATGGTATCGAAAAGTTGGAAGATCGCTATGATCGCTGTATCGCCCTCGAAGGCATCTATGTTGAATAATTAAATCGAATTCTGCCAAAAAAATGTGTTTTACTATGGTTGACCGGGGACTTTCCAATTAGCCTGCTATATGCCTTTGTAGAAGCAAATGAACCTATGTGGAGCACTCAAATTTCTCCAGAAATTGACATTTGAGAAAGCAATGGTTTGATTCCTATAAATTGAAAATTACCCAAGAAAGTTTATTAATATTAAACATCTCAAATAGAATTTCCAACAATTTAAAATTTCGCTGAAATGTTCACAGCTCATGTTTTGGAATCTATAGAATTCAAATATTGAATGAAAAGAAGAGGAATGAAAAACTATGACCGTGTATTTTTACATCAAAGTCCTATTATTTTTTCAACTCTATGCATCTAGAATGATCCTCATATTAATCAATACTCATTTTCAGCTGTCCTATCCGACAGTTATAGTTCTATGATTATAATCAATGACTGGTAGGTAGTGGCTGTATTTCATACCTACTCGATTTTTAATCCACTTGAATTTATGTTCGTACAAGTTGATCGTGCCGTCATACAAGATATTCTGCATCTGTCTCTTTCTCATTTCAGTGTATAAAGTCGTGCTTATCCAGAGGTTTGACCAAACCAGGAGAATGTCCAGAGGATGAATCATTCATTTCGCCATTTGCAACAGCTTGTATAAAAGCCTGTCAACAAGATGCTCAGTGTCCAGGTTTAGCAAAATGCTGTCAACATAGATGCGGCATCACCTGTAAACAGCCCACAAGTCTGCAAAATTTAACAAGTAAGCACTAAACTTTGCCAATAAAACCCTGATATCCTATACAGGGTGTCCCAAAGAAAATTTGACACCCTCTGAATAGAAACTGGGGGTGGCAACAGCCCCCAAAATTTTTTGGATAGAGAGGAGATGTTGGATGTGGTCTAGGTGAGAAGTTTTTTCTGTTCTCTAAACATCACAGTTGAAATGAAAAAAACGTCTCAACTAAACCACAGCCAAAATCTCCTCTTATTCAAAAAATGTTGGGGGTTGTTACCACCCTAAAGAACATCATATGAATTATTTCGCCCTAATAGAGAACTTGAAAATTGTTTTTAGTATCTTCATAACTCTTCTTCTTTCTTGAGTTTGGTCAGTTCAACAGTCTGTTCAACTTCACCTCTTGACTGTGTAAGTTCAATATTACGAAAATAATGAACCGATTTTGAAAATTTTAACTAGGTTGTGCACAAAACATGAAAAACTTTCAAACTAACCAACACTCGACATCTCTTCCCTATTCAAAAAATATAGGGGGTTGATGCTACCTTCATGGGTGTGTTTTTTCGGAACAAACTCATGATGGGAATTCGTCCCCCACAAAACAGAAGTTGACCTGTTTTTCAAAAATTCTGGGGGGTCAAATTTTCGTTGGGACAGACTGTAGTACATATTATCACGTATGTAATTCTATATTTTGATGGAGTGTTGCTTTAAAAATTGTATATTTTTAAATTGTATCATCGCTATTGGAAAACCTTGTTGTATTATCTCAGAGTAATAAACCTAGATAGAGGGAACATATGTCATTTTCAGTAAGCGAATTTTGTCCCCAACATGAACTATCAAATTTGACATGAAGCGCGCGGAAATGAAAACATATCAGTTATACGATATTTCACCTCAAATCGCGAGTTTCTCCACAAAGAACGCACTTCTTATGTCCCAAAGTGAATCAACGTTTCAAATTAACTCAAAATATATTGAAATAAATACCTAAATATAACAGACATTCAGAAAACAACCTTCAAGCGCGCCGAACGACGTGAAACAACCAATGACACTAGGAGAGCAAAAGTTGCCAAACCTTGGATTTCAGCAGGTAGATACAAAAAATAATAAATATTCTGCTTATCATAAATTCGACAATTAGGAAAAATATCGGATTCCTAAGATTCAAATTTGCATATTTAATCGGGAATCACTCAAATGAATATATTTCATTCAATATAATAGATATATATTCATAACGATATGATAAAATTGTGGATTCGAAAATATATCACAATCCGACAACGTAACCTAACCATGTTGGGGACAAGTAAAAATTGCGTATACTCCCTCTGTCTATATTTATTACTCTATGGATATTATCTATGGGTGTCTTCCCAAATACTCAAACGACGTTAGGGATAGGCGGTTTTTTCAACATCAAACGGCATCTTCGTGACAAGTTGCAATTAAAAAACTAATACAATAACAATTCAGAGTTTTTTGTTTCGCCATCGAGAAAATGATAACGATCTACCCTCGGCATAAATTATTACTCTTATGTATAATATAACTTCTCGTTCAAATTCTCTCGTTTCCAGAATGGATTTATTGGTAAACTCAAGGGCGTTGAGACCGCTTTTCATCGTCCAACCGATATTCAAGATAATAAATCTGAGCATTGAACTCGAAGACCATTATAAATATTTACATTTTACCCTTTTTGTGTTGACTAAATCGGTTAAGAACCGTTTAAATGCATTGAATGAGCCGATAGTTGATACTTTAAATGAGCGTGTGAAGGCTAAATACAAAGTAATGTCAATTTCTTGGGAGTATCAAATACTCGTATTCAGATCGGTCAAGGACTCTTTCCTAACAAAGATATTGGAGAAAAGTCACTTATGAATTATTTTTGGGACTTAGGTCGTCTGAGGGTGTTCCTAAATTGTGGGAACAAAGAAAAATTAAAGATTTTCTGGATAATTTAAAAAAAAATGTCATTTGAACATGGACTCGCCAAAGCTTCGTTTTCGAGATACAGGGTGTTTCTTGTAGTCCTATTTTTTATGATGATTATACCAGTTTATCGAATCTTTATCAATCTTCGCTACAGATTGGGTACCTTCGTTTTCAAGATACAGAGTGTTTCTTTTAATCCTACTTTTTATGATGATTATACCAGTTTATCGAATCTTCATTAATCTTCGCTACAGATTGGGTAAATGAGTACCACAACTGATTATTAATTTATTCATCACAGCCTACTTACTAAAGCTATAAAACTTTGAATTGCAATAAAACAACGATGGATTATTCGATTGACATGAATTTTATTCATCCGCAAGATCATCTTGTGGCATTACATTTTAAATATGATTTCTGGCATATGATCGCCACGGCTGGCTCGGATGTAGTCCAATCTGGACGTCCAATTTTCGATGACTTTTTTCAACATTTGTGGCCATATATCGGCAATAACACGGCGAATGTTGTCTTCCAAATGGTCAAGGGTTTGTGGCTTATCCGCATAGACCAATGACTCTACATAGCCCCACAGAAAGTAGTCTAGCGGTGTTAAATCACAAAATCTTGGAAGCCAATTCACAGGTCGAAAACGTGAAATTAGGTGGTCACCAAACATGTCTTTTAATAAATCGATTGTGGCACGAGCTGTGTGACATGTTGCGCTGTCTTGTTGGAACCACCGCTCCTGGACATCATGGTTGTTCAATTCAGGAATGAAAAAGTTAGTAATCATGGCCCTATAACGATCACTATTGACTGTAACGTTCCGGCCATCATCGTTTTTGAAGAAATACGGACCAATGATTCCACCAGCCCATAAAGCGCACCAAACAGTCAGTTTTTCTGGATGTAACGGTGTTTCGACATACACTTGAGGATTAGATTCACTCCAAATGAGGCAGTTTTGTTTGTTGGCGTAGCCATTCAACCAAAAGTGCGCTTCATCGCTAAACAAAATTAAAATGGACGTAGTGCGTGATACGTATTCCACACAGAACCATTATTATCTTAATGAAATTGCACTATTTGCAAGCGTTGTTCAGACGTGAGTCTATTCATGATGAATTGCCAAACCAAACTGAGAATAAATCACTTGACAGCTGTTAAATCGGTCGCCATCTTGAACAGCAATGCCAACTTAAAGTTATATACCTCGAAAAAAAACACCCGTTAGATCTTCACAATAATTTGGATTTTCTAGAGGATTACTAGAGAATTGTTTGAATTTTTTTCTGGAAATCAGTAGCAGATACGACAAAACTACAAGAAACCAAAAAATGTAGTACTGGATCAAAGATTTTTTTTACATTTTTATAAACTATGTACCAGTGGTCCACGCGCCATCTGGGAGCAGACACAATAATAATAACTTGCATTTGCTGTATTAAAAAATTTACAGTTTGAATTTCTTTGTTGCGTATTCAAATGAGAGATTGAGGCCGTTTGAAAAAATTCGCCGATTCATAAATTTGCAGCGTACGTTTTTTGGACCCGTTGACCTCCCGTAATCGCCATATCATAACCCTTTTTTAGACCACCTGTAAGTAGTGGTATTTTAGCGAACCCAGGTGGTCCTATTGGAATTCAAGTCAGGAGCAGGAGCCATAAAAACTAGGCCATTATTTTAATATCTAAACCAGTTTCATTAGCCTGTTGGAAATCAATCAGTTGGTTTTCGGTTCCAGTGTATTGGCCAGTGGCGCATATATTCAAACAAGGGTTCTGGTTTGCATGAAGGCCTCTCTGGATAGGCCATTAAACTTAGCCAATACAATAACAACTCTTGGTTTGCTATTTGCAATAATAATAATAAATCTTTATTAATCCGTCAAGACCTAGAATATGTACCGGGTGGTTCATTTATCTTGGTAACTCCGTTTTTCTCGAAAATGGTCGAATTTTTTTTTCTGTGAACAGCGTTTTGTACAAGTCACTGTTGACTTGAGATCCGCGTAAAAATCGTCAAAAAAATTAAGACGGCAGGCCAAATTATTTTGGGAAACATTTCCTTTTTTATTATGCTATTCGAAAAATGGTTTCATTCTAATTTTTTTTCCAAATATAATTTTTTTCCATCTGAAACTGTTGGTAGTCTGCAGCATGATTTATGTTGATTAGGTATTTTCATTCATTTGTTTTCTTTATTGTGACATTATGCTTTGTTTTGAAGATATACAGGGTGTTCCTAAATTGGAGATACAAACGAAAGTGACAGATTCCTTGGATCATTTTGAGAAAAAAGTCCTATAGACATGGGTCCTTAAACACTTTGTATTCGAGATAAGGGTGTTTAAGTTTGATTTTTTCCAATTTTTTTTTCATATATCACCTTCTCTCCACATGATTTTCAATTTGTGTTATCAACCCTTTGCTATGTGCTTATTCTGATTGTGTGCGTTTATTTCATTATTAATAAGAATTGAATTTGCAACTAGGCTGAACTTATAGGCCTTTGCAAAGCTTGAAGACCTATGGACCCCAGCAGAGCAAGAGCTTATAGACCAAAGCAGAGCTTATAAGCCAAAAAAGAGCTTATAGACACCGGTGCTATTCGATTTATCTGAGATTTTGTGAAATGTACATGTTACGACTTCTCACAAAAATGCGACGTTGCAATGTCCATCAAAAATGCAGGAGTTCTGGAATGTGAGATTTTTTTAAATTTATCAAATTTTGTTTGTGCTTGGCAATTTTCAGTTCTCAGAGTCACAGCCAATGCTACAAATCCACTTGAAAGGTAGATCGGCGTCACTTCATGTTTCTAGTTCGCAGATTGGCAACCGCGCCTAAATTGTTAGAACTACTTTCCCTGAAAATATTGAAATAATAATTTATGAAGTTGAAATGATTTATCAACTTATGTATCAACTTATCAAGAAATTATGTACATGCATTTATTTATGTACCTAAGTTTAAAAACAAAAAAATCCTTATATTTTCATCAGAGCAATTTGATTTCTAAAGTACCTTAACATCACAGATTTATATTCAGCTTTTACTTTCTTTAAAACATCCAAGAGGAAATATAAAATTTTGTTGAACAACTTAACTAGCCAAATCTGAACAATATATTCTAAAAATTGAACCTTATTCCTTTATTTGTCATAACAAAAATAAGTAGAATGGCACCGCCAGCGCCATACCACTTTTTTTCAAAATTTTGGAACATGGAGTCCAGGTTTAATAATTAATAATTTTTTCTTTACATGTCGAAATAATATGCGTTGAAAAAGAACCTAAGTATAAAACTTGCATTGTTTTTCGTCATACATACATACCAACCAAGATCCATCTCTATTTGCATCCTACTTCGTCCTTGCACAAGAGTAGACAATCGAGTCTTACGCATATTTCATAAACATATGCAGAGCCGAAGACATTAAAATTCAACAGTGTCAATTCCTCTACATTATATTGCGTCGAGTGATGTTTCATTCCTAAAAGGGAGTCGTTAATGTGTATTTACGAGACAATTTGACCGAACTGGAATATAGGGGGCGCCACACACTCCTCTTGATTTCTTAACTCTTACCAGCGCATAACAATGAAGACCAACAAGCTTCTGTTTTGGATACTGTTGTAATTACATATAAGCTGAGGGGAATGACGTGAAAATTCTCCACAATGACACATTATTTCGATAAAAAAATATCTAATTTTCAAAAATTTCTCAAAGGATACCGCACACTTAATTAGAGAAAGTGGCCCCCTTTCAAATTGGGTGCATTTTTGATATGTTATATAGACCAAGTCATTTCAAACAAAAAGTTCAATATAGGCATAAGTTTTCATATAGGTTAGTTTTGACGCTAGAGACGCTTGAAAATTCTCATTTAATCTCCATTGTTAAACAATACAAAACGTTATCCTGGATTATCATCACTATTCTGAGTAATCAAGAGTCATCAAGAACAGTCATTAAATATGAAATATTATTAAAATTGCTTGAAAATCGTGAAATAGTTATATGTTTTACTAGGCAGCAAAGCAGTAGATTGTCTGCCGCGGCTGCCCTACTCCAGACGTTGCTCCCTAGGACTATCACTTGTTTCGATTAATGACACACGGCCTGGCTGACCAGGACTTCCGGTCTTATGAAGAAGTAAAAATTGGATATATTCGTGGCTCGATTCAAAAGACTACCAGTTTTTTCAACGCAGGATTCATACGTTGCCCGAAAGAAGGGAGGAAGTAGCGGCCAGAGATGGACAATACTTTGAATCTTAAATGTATAACTAGTTTTTTACAATAGAGCCTCGAATTTCGGGAAAAAACGGCGGAAGCAAAGTTGTACAATTATTACAATATGACATCTGAATAATGTCGTCCATGAATTTTTCCTCAGTATTCCCAAATGAGCATTGATTTTGATGAAACAATTCAACAATTTCTAAACTTTATTGAAGCTTGTATCTTTTTATGATCAAATGGCATAACCTACTGAGCTCTAATGACATAAAAAACGTCAAAAAATAATACACAATGTTGCCATTATAACCATTTAAAATTGTATCATTCCTAATGGAAAAGCTTACATTATTATTAATAGTAACTTCATCTCTCGAAAAAAACTATCTGATGAATGTCCCGACTAAGAAATGATTGCATGTTCCGGAATTTACCTGAAACCGTCGTTAAACATTCAGATATAACTAGGTATGTCATTATCTGGCACGAAGGCTGTTTAGCTCAAATCTGGCAAGTGCAACGCGGTCCAAGCAGACTCCCAAGTGGAGATCGGCTTACCTTACAGTGATAAAACGTATGACAGACCACCAAGTTGATGAATACATTATTATTACCGAGCCAGAAGACCCATGAGCCAAACTGGGACCTGCGGCTATCAGATTACCTAATAATGTCATTAATTTAAATAAGTGCTTACCTTATCGTTATTAATGATTATGATCCCGGGCCTACATAAGTCAATAATAAGACTTAATAAGATCAACGACGGATTAAGGTTAAATATCGTTGATTTAAATAGCGAGAGTTGGGTCTCATTTCTTTTGTGGGAGCGCCCCGGTGATCAAGTCGCCAATTTCATGGTGGTGATCGAATTTAAACGCCGCTTTTTAAACAACTTCATCGAGTTCGAATCCGACGGCTTGCCAGTGGGTCTCATCCGTTCAGATTGAAGTTACGGTAATTGGGTAAATTTGAAGATGCTGCTTACCGGAGGAGTTTGATTTTTTCGAATAATGTTGAATTTTATATTTTATTTCCTCACCAATACCGATAATTATGGTAATTACAAAACAATTTTGTCTCAACCATAGATTAACAAACATAGATAGAGGAAGTATAGCCAATTTTTACATGTCCCCTACATGGTTAGCTTACGTTGTCGGATTGTGATATATTTTCAAATCCACAATTTTACTATATCATTATGAATGTATACTATATTGAATGAAATATATTTATTCGAGTGATTTCCGATTAAATATGCAAATTTGAATATTTAGAATCCGATATTTTTCCTAATTGTCGAATTTATAATAAGTAGAATATTTATTATTTTCTGTATCTACCTGCTGAAATCCAAGGATTGGCAACTTTTGCTCTCTTAGTGTCATCGCTTGTTTCACGTCGTTTGGCGCGCTTGAAGTTTGTTTTCTGAATTTCTGATATATTTAGGTAATTATTTCAATATATTTTTAGTTAATATGAAACGTTGATTCACTATGGAACATAAGAAGTGCGTTTTTTGAGGAGAAACTCACAAATTGAGTGAAATATCGTATCACTGATATGCTTTCATTTCCGTTCGCTTCTTGTCAAATTTGATAGTTCATGTTGGGGACAAAATTTGCTCGCTGATGATAACATATGCTCCCTCTATCTATGTTTATTACTCTGAGGTTTCAACCTAAGAAAATGATTTTTCAAACAAACGCCGTTCAACATATCTCGGCTTCAACTCGTACGGCACCCAATTTCCTTGTTTCTGAATCATTTCCATGACTTTCAGGCGTTTTGAAATGTCTTGTTGCGCCACTCCCAATGATCCTGCTTATTCATGTTGCGTTTGACACGAGTCTTGATCAAGTGATGCCTCCAATTCCTCATCTTCAAAAACTTCCTCTCTTCAACCGCCATGCTGGTCTTCGACGTCGAAATCTCCGTTATTGAAGCGTTGAAACCGCTCTCGGCACGATTAGCGGCCTCACAATAGCTTTTTAAGAGCATTCGACGAGACTCAGCCGCAGATTTCTTCACATGTTCAATCGAGAATAACTTTATGATGCCGACACAAATCGACTAATATTTTGATGGCGTTTTGTTCACAAATACCTTAGCTCATTATATGGCATTTACGATCTATTTATTTCGACTACCACTTACCGCTACAGCCACATATTACAAAACAGTGGAAGCAAAGGTGCACACCTAATATTTAATTCAGTCTATCCTTCTCCTTTCAGATGTTCCCGAAATACCAAAAGATCTTATCGTAACAGAAGGCAGAAGAAAGAAAACAGTCTTTGTAGAATGGAAACCTGGAGGACCAGCCAAGGGAGGGGAGAAGATCGTCTACGTTCTGGAGGAAAGACACCACGTTGGTCGCAACTTCGTGGAAGAGAAGCTGTCTCATTGGTCGATCTGTGCAAGAACTCCAAAACTAGTACAGACACTGAAGAACGTTGTGAAGGCTGGCAGTTGGTATCAATTCAGGGTTGCAGCTGTGAACGAGAACGGCACCAAGGGATACTCTGAGAATTCCTTCACTTTTAGCATTTCAGTTAGTAAGTTAACAAAGTAGCTTTATGGAAAATTCGAATGATTCGCGAGATTTCATTTTATGCGTATTTATTATCGATGATGATTTATTCGATATTAACCTCTCTATTTGAGAGGCAGCAATTCGGCCCAATTTGTTGGCCACCTTTTCATATTTCTTTCTTGATTCTTAAAGACAACATAAGGTTTTTCCACTTCGTTGCGATTGTCAACATTCCCTGTCATAAAAACTTTCATACCGCCGCAATATAAACAGAATTCCCTATTACCCTCATTGAAAGAGGAATAAAATCATTATGTATTTCATAAAGACGAAAAAATACCTTCGCTTTAGAATAATTTGGAAGCTGATGTTTACACATTCAACATATGGAAAGTTCCTACGAATTTGGATTCGAATCTAGTTACTGTTAAATGCCAAATGTTTTCAGCGGAACACATGTTCGTAATCCCAATTAGTTTTCGAAGCAATACTGAAACTTTGTATGCCCTACCGCTTGATATTTTCTTCTAGATGTAACACTTATGTTCTTAAGTTACTAATAATATCATGTAATCATGAAGAATTCTGAATTTTTCTTCCTCAACATTTATTCTATTCTTCTCTCTGTTCCACCAGATCCAAAGCCGCCTAAAGCCCCCCAAAATATGACAGTAACACCCTTATGGGTAAGTAACACGAGCTTAAGCATTCAACTGAGTTGGAGCCCTCCTCAATCAGATCTGCCGATACACAAGTACAAAGTCTTCTGGAGTAGAAGACTCCATGGCGTCAGAGCCCTAGATTCCGTTCTAGTGAATCAACAAGTAGTTCCTAGGGTAAGTACTACCAATAAACACAACGATGTTCTTGAAAAATTTATTTTTGAAGATTAAACATGTCAAATTGAGATCGACGAAGTTTTTAAGGTATGCATTCACATCCTACAACTACGTCGATTGTTTCTGAGGTCCAATATTGTCTCAAATTCGCTGGGAGCATGGAAGACGGTCTTCCAGATCTATCATGAGGGTTTTTCTTCAGTACTCTAACTTTGTAGTATCTCTCGCTGCATCGATAGGGATTTCTGCAGGTGCCATCTTTACAAATCATTGAATGGATATACCTGGAAAGTAAATCTTGTGAGAATTCGAGATCAAATTATCAAATTTTTGTCCGAAAATATTTGTCCTTGTGGATAAAATTCAAATCCCTTGAAATGTACGTTTTTGGAAAATGTAGACTCTCGAAAACTGCATGAAATTTGAATTGGATTAAATATTGTTGCTATATCAATCACATTGATCTTCCCAACTTGACCATTCAATTTATAGATTTCACTAAGACTAAGACTATAAGAATCGGAATAAACTCAATGATATTGCTACGAGCAATAAATACATACCTAGGAAAATATAAATGTCCCAAATCAAGAACTTTATACTCCATTCCACAAGAACAAGGTGTTATATTGTGGCTGGATTGATAAAAAGCAGTTTTTTTCGATTTCATTTCGTTAGGAATCTGGAAAGAATTACAATTGATTAATAAAATGTAAAATATTGAATATTCATCTGAATTCGAACAAATATGCAACCCCACAAAATATTTTTCTTACAACTGCTAAGGAAAGTAGCGTATTCTTCATAGCTTACTCAATTTCAAAACTATGTATTGCTCATACTGTGGGAAATATTATTTCTCACGGCACTTTGCCCACACCTCGCTTGGTAGACCAATGAAATTGGGCTTTTGAGTCGTTTCTATGGAAACGCAATAAATTAGCACATACTGTCAACGAAGGCCATTTTGATTTGAATCTAGTCTATTGCTTGAATTATTGAAATTTGTGCATTTGTAGGAAAAGTATAGTGTGCAACATGTGGAGAAAGTCCTTTTCTCGCTCGTGTGTTTGCGGCACTCGCCTTTCAGGCTCGTGCCACAAACTTCCACACTCGCAAGAAAAGTTGGACTTTCCCCACTTGTTGCACAATATCCTATTTAAACACTAATTTGGACCTCTCGGCGAATTTCCTTTTATGTCTGCTATCTACAAAAAGCTGGTACCTCGTAGCCTGAGATTCAGAGGAGGAATGTCTGCCGACGACATATCAGGGCTATATGGTTGTGGTTGAAACAATTTTTTCAACAAATCTAGCATTTTTCTGATACAGTATTCAAGTAAACAAGTCGATAAATGATATTCCAATCTCTCAAAATGATAATTTTCCAAAGTAGTCTTACATTACTTTAAATCATATGATCACGTTTCTTTTTGCTGAAACAATTTTCTCCCAAGGGTTTTGAAAGGAGCTAAGAAATATTCTTCTAATACATCTTAAATATCTATAACCATAGAGCATCGTGTTTTCTTCTTCAATTCCATAAACACGATCTTTTGCTCAAAGCAATAATGGTATACCTACTCTTGCCTTTTCAAAACAAATTGAATATCACTTGCGAAGATGAAGTGCAATTGAGCAAAAATAAGAGAAGAAAAAAACAAAAGATATAATATTGTATAGTGAAATAAGCAGCCGAATAAAACTTTTGCTCAAAAGTTTTTAAAGCTAAATGGAAAAATTATAATAGCCATCTAGAGATAACATTGCATCGCAAAAACAACAACAAAGCCTCAAAAATGCACTCACTAGTTTTTGGATTTCGTTTCTATTATTCCTCATTGACTTTGCGTAAGTACTCATCTGACTTTCTCCAAAAATATCGTTACCGGAAAACTCCTCCAAATTTTCATTTTCTGTATTATCAAGGCTGTAATCACCTCCATTGTCTTGAGATTCTTTCCAAGAGTCCAACGCGAACAGAATGTGGAACAACGAAATAACGAGAAGTGATGCATGTAATTTCTAAAAAAAAAATTCAATCGATTCTCCCAACCCTCGTGCCACATTTACGTGCATACTTACCATCGCTAATCTTAAGATGAACTGGAGGAGAGGACGATATGAATATGAGTTCAGGATATGGGCATGTTATATAAGTTTGTTCTTGTATAGAGCCCATTAGCCGTGTAATTTTATACCATACAAAAGGTGGGTTGAACATGTATAAGACTTGTCATACGAGATGTTCATTTGCCATTGTTTGGATCATTCCCTACTTGTCACCTCTTTGTGATAATGAATATAATAACGCCTCTTTCCTCTTCAAGGTTCTGATGAGCTCACCTTTCTTCGGTTCTCGCTGAAATATATATAGGGTGTGTTTCTCAACCCTGATCTTGATGGCGGTAATGTTGAGCTTATGCATACAAGGTGGCCGATATAAAACAAACCAACTGAATATTACTGTAAGTTTTTCCGGATAATGGCGAGGCAGGTCATTTTTCATTTGGAGGGGGCACCTTGTTATTGCAAATTCGTGGATGTACCCCATAAAAATGGTAAAAATCTTGCAGTCAAAGCTCGCAAAACTAAAGCATTATGAACGGTAGGCAATTTGTACATGTTATTAATTGAAATCTCAGAGTGATAAACATAAATCGAGGAAGCATATGTCATTTTCAGTGAGTAAATTTTGTCCCCAACATGAACTATCAAATTTGACAAGAAGCGCGCGGAAATGAAAACATATCTGTGATAAGATATTTCGCTCAATTCGCGAGTTTCTCCACAAAGAACGCACTTTTTATGTCCCATAGTGAATCAACGTTTCATATTAATTTAAAATATATTGAAATAAATACCTAAATATATCAGAAATTCAGAAAACAAACTTCAAGCGCGCTAAACGAAGTGAAACAACCGATGACAATAGGAGAGCAAAAGTTGCCAAACCTTGGATTTCAGCAGGTAGATACAGAAAATAATAAATATTCTGCTTATTATAAATTCGACAATAAGGAAAAATATCGGACTCCAAATATTCAAATTGGCATATTTAATCGGGAATCACTCAAATAAATATATTTCATTCAATATAATATACCTTCATAACGATATAGTAAAATTGTGGATTTAAGAATATATCACAATCCGACAACATAATCTAACCATGTTGGGGACATGTAAAAATTGCGTAAACTCCCTCTATCTATGTTTATTACCCTATGATTGAAATTCTTTAAAAAAGTCATCACCTATTGCTCCCAATGAGTTTTTACACAGAAACGAACCTCAGACCTCAATTTTTTGCATATTAATAAATAGAATTGAAATACCTTCGAAATTATATGTGTCACTCAACCCTTATTTCTATTTAAGATTCCTGAAAGGGTTACCCTTCGCTTAAAGAGGTAATAATTCACCCCAAATCAAATTATGCTCCCCATTAAATAAAAATTAACTTATCTCGGTGTTTTCACGAAAAAATCATACTTATGAAAATATTCGAGTGCAGTGTTTTTGTGTGGCACCTCGTATAGGTACAACATGAATAGAACTTTTCAACTTAATGTTTAATGAAGTTACAAGAACCCTTTCTGGGTAGCTTATTTTGTCTGCAGACATAGCCAAGTATTAATATTAATAAATCAATTGTAATCCGAATGTTTCGAAGTTTAGTACCTGGTAATAAAATTTCCCATAATATCTGCTGATTTATTGCCTATGCTCTTGACTTTTATTCTTCCCAATACGTATGGATGTAAGTGGTGAGCATTTCTCTACAGAAGAAATGATGGTACCTACATTGACTTCCGAAGGAATAAAGAATTCTTTGAAGCTCAACAACACATTCTCAAACACAGCAGTTTAATTGCATTATCCAATTTAGAAATGGAAATATTGGACGAGATAATTTAAAACGTCTTTTTTTGCAGGATCAAACGAAATTTCTTCTGAACGACCTACAGCCAAATTCATTGTATTTCCTTCAAATACAAGCTCTCGTTCAGTTTGGCAATGAAAGGTTGAAAGGAGAAAAATCAGGGTATATTCTGAACACAACCAACTTCGTTAATTGTAAGTATTTCATTATTTGGAAAAGATGCAAAAAGGAATTTTATTGTTGACTAGATGACCAACAAACGTTTTCTGCCAGAAATTAAGTTTTCCTTTGGTTGGCACCATTGGTTTCTGAAATATAAACATCATGTAATCGTTACTCCCATATCTTCATTTAAATTTTTGAAAAAATTCACGTTATGTTTATTTTTCATTTGAAATCTCAGATCTATATTGAATTTTGAAACATTCTACTTTTGAATGTCGAAATCCCGGAATTCAATATCAAAATAATAATTTTCGCATTCATTCGAATGCATAACAACATTTGTGGACCAATTTTTTGGGATACCACCACGTTTCTAGCTTCCAATATAACGAGCGTTCATTAAAATTCGTGGTCAAGGGTGCTTGGAAAAATTAGAGTGCATTTTCTGTGATTACAAGTAGCGCTTAGCTTGTACCACATAACAAACATTGGTTTACATAATATTTCGAATCTGGAAACTAACAAGCGTTCATTTAAATTCGTGGCCCAAGAGTGCTGTGGAGAAATTAGAGTTGATTTTCTGTGAATGTAAGTAGCTCTTAGCTTGTACTATATTCTTCCCAGATTCGAAGTATTTGAACAAATGTTAGTGATATGGTACAAGCTAAGCACTAGGTACTCGTTGTCACAGAAAATCAACTCGAATTTCTCCACAGCACTCTTGACCACGAATTTAAATGAACGCTCGTTATATGTATATGGTACAAACTAAACGCTACTTGTAATCACAGAAAATCAACTCTTATTTCTCTACAGCACTCTTGACCACGAATTTTATTGAACGCTCGTTAGTTTATATCAAACTGAGGACATCTTAAAATTGGCAACTTGACATCTCATAACCTTCGAAATATCACCTATCTGGACGTTTACTGTCAGATTCCTAATATTATGAGATGGTTATATATTTTTTGAAATTGTAAGAATTTTTCGAAAACCTTGTATCTCTTTTGTAGTCTCCTTGTTTTCTATTTTTTTGTAGTTTTCGAGTTTCGATTGTTACTTGGAAACAAATCAAAAAAAATCGGTGCAGCCGTTCTTTGATCATTTATGGTAAACTATCCAATCCTAGAATTAATGTTTTCAGAATTGAGAAATGCAGACGTACCGATAATTTTTTCATTCAGTTTTTTTTTATTCTGTAATCAAAATAAAAAATAAAATATTGAATTCAGTGTTTTTATTTAATTTTTTCAATAAAATAATAAATTTAGTGGTTTATTTTTATTTTGGACAAAAACAAAGTTCAGTTTTTTCGCTTTCTTCAAATAAAATACTTGATTTGGTATTGAATTATTTCTTTGGGTTACAAGAGTCAGAAAAAAATAAGAAAAACATTAGTGAGCCTGCATTGATCCTACCAGATTTCGTATACGATTAACATTTTCGAAACTCTGGAAAATTCAAGAGGGGTTCGAAAAATGTTTTCCTTGGACCATTCCAAAAGTTTATAATTGTTGATAAACTATGCAATTCAGCAAAACAATAAAACCTCCTAACATAGTTTGCATTTCACCCGTTTCAAACTGATGTTCCAATCCCAACACACTCAGCCGATAGATCTTCAAGAATATATCGGTCTCTAGGCCTCCATAAATCCGTCAACTTTTTTTTTGCAGTCACGAACAATGAAATAGTCCCCTTGAACTTAAACGCCAGATCCAAGCCGAGAGGCCTGCAATTGGAGAAGATATTTTGGTCACAAGGCGAGCTCAGAGCCAGAATATCTTGGAAACCCAAAAAAGGCGTGCAAAGGTACACTGTTAGCTGGTGGACTGGGTCCTGCAACGAAAGTTATGACGGCTACAATCACTTCAAGGTAGCCGCCACCACAAAGGTATCAATCACGTTTACTCTTTTGTTCTGTTGCGAAAACGCATAGAATAGGCTCGTCGGGAAATATACAGGGCATTGAATTCAGAAAATGGAAGTCCGTACATCATCGACGTAATGCGTTCAAAGATTATTCATAAGCATTAATCAAAATTATGACGCTGAGGAGGTTTTAACGACCGCATTGTTCGAAGAGTTAGGAAATACCGGGCATCTTCAGGACTGGTGGTTTTACGCCACTTTTTTGTTGGTAACCAGACGCATGGGACGATTGGTGTCCCTCCTCTAGTGTTGCGTAAAAATTAAGACAAGGCTAATTCTGTTATTTTTTGTGGATTGAAGTGCTATTTTCTGTGATTGAGTTGCTATTTTTCGTGATTTAGTCGCTATTTTTTGTGGTTGAGTCGTTATTTTTCGTGATTGAGTTGCTTTTTTCGTGATGATATTGATATTTTCTGATATGAATTGAACCGCTTTCGATGATGAGGTTATTTTTATATGATATCCTAACACCTGGAAAGGTTGAAGTGCTAGCCCACTTTCCAAGGCTGACATTTGTAGATCTATGAAAAAGTGTACTTTGAGGCTACAAAAATAAGCGTCCACAATCGCCTAACAGGCTTGACCGCGAAGACAGAAATTCTTTGGAACATAAAGTGGCTATCGAAATATATAAGCATTTCAATAACATCAACAAATGAGAAGAAACACCAACACCTGGTTAAGAGTAATTTATCGCACCCTAACTAAACCTGCCACTAGTGTAGGGGATGAACCAACTATCCCAATTTCAACTTTAAACCAAAGACTAACTAACTAGTAGTCTGTGTTTAAACTCCGTTGTCCAGTATCGAGTTACAACCTAGGACCAGAAAAACTCTGAAACTTTGAAGAAGAAACCACAGTATCAGGAGAAACCTGAAATGAAAAATCGACTAGACCATGGCTAGACAGCTCGATATTTTCTAACTCTGTTGATTAATCAAAATGATTTGGAAACAGACGATCAATTTTGTTCATTCGATATTTGTATTTTACACTTTCTAAAACTTAACTGTAAAAATTTCAGTTGGATTACATTTTTTTTCTCGAACAATTCCAAACAAGGAGCTATTGCTTTTTGTTTTTTTTTTTGAATGAGTGCTACTGATCCATATAACTGCATATTGATTGCTCATCAATAAATACATTAAAAACATTTGTTACAGGCATATCGTTTCGACCTTTATGATCTCCAATTCACCTGCCGATACAAAGTTAGCGTTAGAGAGATTCCGTCTAATGGTACCAGGATGTCTGAAGATACCATACTTAGTTTTTCTACACCATCATGTGATTCTTTCAAAACTATATATAGAAAAGCAAAATGTGTAAATTCTTCCTAAACTCAAACATGTCACTTTGTATATATAATTTATGACAGAATAAATTTATTTTTTTACTGCCAAGTCTTTCATTTATTTTGTAAATTGTCTTTGCACAAGGCTATAGTTTTCTACACCTTAAAATATAAGGCAAAATTCTAATTTATACCATATAACTTAATATAAACAATTTTTATTGCACGTTTGTTCCACGTTTATATTAGCAAAAAAATGTTTTCTAGGATGGTTTATATCCAGAAACATTAATTGAAATGTTTGTTTGCAAGTATAACGGATTTTATTTGATCGAAAAAATAATCGGTTAGAATTTAACATTACGTGACCTTCTATAACAGGGCGATCTCTTTACTAAAGGGCCCAAAACGTCATGTGGTCTAGGTTCATTAGAAAGTAATATCTATCGACTCAAAACTGAGAGGGGCACAGAAAGAGAAGAAGAACTCTGTTCAGTGTTCCATCAATAGAGATATCTATGGATCTATTTGACTTGTTGAACTGACAACAATCTAACCTGAAAAATAAAAATGTCAAAGTAGGAAAAACATCTTTGAATATGGGAAATGATCAGTCTCACTTAGCAGGAATTGATATTGAGGATAAAGCTGTAGAAGTTGCCGATTTTTGGAGCCAGCACTCTGCCAGTGTTCCTAATTCAGAACAACTTTCTAATTTGACCATATTCATCGGAGAATTATTTGTTAGTGGTCCCTTATGGACAATACACACACCACTTGAGAAATGTAGCAAGGTGAGGACTTGTTGTTTCCCACAAACATATATTGAAAATGTAATTTTCAGAATTTAATGATATACAGGCACCCATGCATCATCAAATATATTTCATCATGGTCTAAAAGTTCAAAATTTTATTTAGCTGTAGAACATGTCAGACCTTTGTCACATGTATTTTCAACCCTCAGTACGCTACAATTATGTATAGGATTATACTCTGTATTGAAGGCCCTCTGTTTTCTACATGAGAAAGCCAAAGCTTCACACAACAATGTATGTTTAGCGTCTGTTTATATAACAGATGATGGAAATTGGAAATTAGGAGGGATGGAATTTTCCTGTAAATATCATGAATTATCGAAAGAACACTTGAGTAAATCAAAAGCCAACAGGTATGCAGCTGCTGTTGATGTAAATGAAGAAGAAAATATACAAAAACCTGGTGTTCTGAAAGAATTTGTTGATGCTTATGCTTTCTTCGTTTTGGTTGGAGAATTGTTAAAATCTGATAGTACAGGTAAATCTACAAGATTCACTTAGACTCTCAACCATGTAACTATTTTTTTAGAGGATATTCCAGCACTGGAAGATTTCAAAACTCTATGTAAGAACGGACTAAAAAATATAAATATAGATGATAGACCAACCTTATCTCACCTATTAAAACATCCCTTTTTCAATCATGACTTCATTACAATACATTCATTTTTAATTGAGTTACCACTGAAATCAGACGAAGAAAAAGTAGTATTTTTTTCAAGCTTAACTTCCAGTCTGAGAAAATTTGACGAGAATTTGATTGCAAATCAATTAAGTGGACTTCTCTTATCTCGTATGGTTTTATTAAACCCTGTAGCACAAGCTGAGGTACTACCAAAGATACTCTCTTTCAAACAAGGTCAGTTAATAATCCATTCATTTTTAAATTCGGAATACTAGAAAAAATAATTTTATTTTAGATGGTGAACATGGAGAAGTAGATAGTGCTCTATTTAGTGAAAAAACATTCAAGGAACATGTTATACCAAGGATACTTGACATTTTTTGTGTGAGAGACACTGAAATTAGACTACTGTTACTCAAGCATTTTGAACACTACATTCATGGATTTAGTGAAGAAGAATTACAGTCTTATATTTTACCAGAGGTATGTATAAAATTGAATAATCAATTAATGTATTCTATGAGATAAATTCGTAAATTTTGCATGGTATTTATTGTTATCTAATGTTTTCAGCTTCTTGTTGGAATCAAAGATACAAATGATACTATAGTATCATGTACATTACAAGCTTTATCTGTTCTTGTCTTGATATTAGGGGCAAATACTGTTATAGGAGGTAAAAGAGCCAGATTTTTCACAGATGGAAGGCCAACATCTCAAGCAGCTAGAAAATCAAGACAACATAGTAAACGCTATAGTAAGGTAATGGAGGTAGAAAATCCAATTATGGAACCTGATATAACTCCATCAACTCCAATAAATCAAGTTCTCATCTCAAATTTGCCTGAACGTCAAAGACCAGATGGTCAAGAAGTAACATTAACAGATGATGTAGTTCAAACAAATGAGGATGAAGTAGAATGGGAGGATTGGGAAGAAAATAATGATCACCAACATGGTGAAAACAATGTATCATCAAAAACTGTTGAAACAGAACATTTTGATGATGCATTGGCTATAAGTCTAGATAACCTACAAATCAGTTCTTCAATATCAATATATAGCAGAGTAGAATTGAATAAGAAAAAAGATATTCAAGATATCAGTGAACTAGATATTAAAACCCAAAAAAGTAAGGAACCAAATGATGATATCGATTTCTTTGAAGATATGGAACCAGAAATTAAAAGTTCTACCAAATTCTTGGTTGATCCTGGAAGGACAGAGGAACAAACAAATGATAATACAAACAAATTAAACTTGGTTGTTACAGAATTTGAAGAGGATGGATGGGGTGAAGAAGATTGGGAGTAATCATTGAAATTTGATATGTTTTATATTATATATTATGAGAACCAATACGAGTTATGCAATTATATTTATATAACCTAAGTGTTTTTTAATTTTTCTTTATCTTTATGCACAACAAAGATCTCAAGATAATATCTTGAGATATCTTTTGTATATTATACAGGTGAAAAGGTTTTAGATCTGAGTGGCGATTTTGTAGTGACCAACATTTTTGGATTTAAGATATATCCTTAGAACATTAATATCTATCTAATTCTAAACATCTATATATATATTCCAAGGATATATCGACCATCCATAGCCTTCTAACTACTGAACTTTTAAAACTAGTTTTAAAAGGCTATGGACCATCCTTTCGCCTTCGCATCCATAGACTTATTATCCTAATACGTCTATGTTCGCATCGTTTTCTATGGCGCTCATATCGATTTCCATGGAAATATAAGGGCTTTTCATTATCTAGCGCCACCTACGGAACGAAAGGGAAATTTTCCCAATACGAAATGTAATCAGAGAGCGCACAAATTATTATCTCTAGATATCTGATTACCTTTTCAGAATTCACACTAAACAATCAGCCGAAAATGTCATAACCTATTGCTGCTACTTTAATTTGGTCATTTTCGGGTGGAATTTGAGACACTTCAAGACCATAACAAAATTTAGATTATCTGATTTTTTAATATAATTAGGAACAAATAATAATTGTTCAAATCACAATGATCTTCAAAAAATGTTTAATTTGAGCTTTACAACTCGCAAAAAGACAGATACAAAAGAGGAAGCTAATAGAAAATCATAAATGCACTATAGAGATTCTTCATTATTCAAATGATAATTTGGAACTGTTATTCCAAAATATCACCAAAGTTTAGAGTCCAAGATAAGCTCGTGTATTCTGTGTGGATCAGAATTTCTTCTTTTGTTATGATAGTGATTATCTTATTTATTGCTAAATACAGTCAAGATAATAGCACAAAAGGCGACATTCAATAATTGAAGACAACTCTTAAAACACGTTCTACAATTTATATTAACTTAGTATTCCCTGAGTGACTTCTGAATAATGTCATAATTTTATCAATTCTCAAAGCAGCGAAAATGAAATTTCTTATAGTATTCGCTACTTTATTTTTAATTAACAGCGTTAATTCATCTTCATTCCAAAAAGAAGAAGGTACGTATTTCATTAATTATTTCACTAGTTTTTCAGATTGCTTTTGAATAACTATTAAATTATTTTGAAGGTAATGATGTATCAAATTCTATTGAAATAGACATAAATTCGCGTTTATCCGCTTTACTTGGGAAAATCAAAAACATTTCCGAACACCAGGGAGTGTCATCTTCTGTGTGTGCAAGATGTTCTGTTGTGATAAATGACCTTATTCAATTCAGGAGATCTGGTGCAAATCGAACATCAATTGTAGAATATTTAACAGACTTATGTATCTCGATAATTGGATATCTCCCCAGTGTATGTAAGACTTTCAGTGAAATAGAAACAGTGAGTATTGTTTTTCCTTGAAATTTTGTTAGCGATTAAAATTTTATATGTTGTTAAAAAAAACCTGTTCAAAAAATTAGTTTTGATTAATTTCACGGAACTAATTCGCAATATTTATAGAAACGAAATTAGTTCAAATGAAAAATGGTGAAAATAATACACATAATAGTATATTTTGATTAAGAATATACAATCTTCAATTGTATTAACTGATGTTGATTATAACATTTTTCCGAGTGAATTTCAAAAGCATGACATTATTTTGAAGTATAATAAACAATCTTAGTTCTTTTCTAGGATGTTATAATTTACATAATCGATAACAAAAATATAAAACCCGAAGAGGTTTGTGGAGTTTACTACCAATATAGCGGTTGTATAAATCCCTCTGCTAAAAAATGGGTGATAGATATTCCTCCTCATAAAGCTGAGTTCGAAGTAAAGGTGAGTTGGTCTATTGATGGAAATGGTATGAGATAAAACACAATTAGTCTTTTTTTTAAGGTCGACCAATCTTCGAAAAATCCTCTAAATTTCGTCCAAATCACAGACGTTCACTATGATCCATTGTATAAAGCTGGCAGCAATGCCAAATGTGATTTACCCTTATGTTGTGAAGAAAGAAATGGTATTCCGGTAGATCCCCTAAATGCCGCAGGTACTTATGGAGACTACAGAGTTTGCGATATGTCTAAGAACTCTCTGGTTGATTTGCTGTCAGAAATTAGAAAATCTCAGGTAATAATAAATTAAACCATCAAAAGTTACCTACCCAATTATAATATTATAATTGAATATTGATTTACATTTCTATACATAAAAAGCGAATTAATGTATTTTGAATTTTCTAGAAAAAAATTGATTATGTATATTTCACTGGCGATATCATAGCGCATAAAAACTGGGAAACTAGCAGAAAGAGTAATTTGGAAACAATTGAAGAATTCTACGCTTTATTATATCAGTATTTTGGAAATATCACAGTATATCCCATTCTTGGAAACCACGAAGCTCATCCTTGTAATTTGTAAGTACCTTGATTCCTATAATATCTTTATATTTAAAACAACATTCTTATTCAGGTCAGAGAATTTTTGATGAAACAGATTTTTCTAAATGTAGATAAATATGGAAAAGTTTTAAACATTCCTGAATGATTTTTAGCTAAGATTTTTGTTTTCTATAGGTACGCTCCATTGAATCTCCAGTCAGCAGATAAAGTCAATACTCAATGGCTTTTCGATGCAGTAGCAAATTATTGGGCGAAGTGGCTACCACAAAGTGCTCTAGATACTATAAAACTTGGTGGATATTACACTGTACTTGTGAAACCTGGATTTCGCATAGTAGCTCTGAATAGTAACGTTTGCTTCACCGAAAACTTGTGAGTTGTAGTCCCAGAGTAATTAAGTTATTCAGCAGAAATATTTATTGGGGTCAAATAATAGTAGTTTCATTTTTTCAGTTGGCTTTTTTATGACGATGAAGATCCTTATGGACAACTGAAATGGCTGGTACGAGTCCTTTTGGAGGCAGAGAAAAATAATGAAAAAGTCCATTTGTTGTCGCATGTCCCTCCAGGAGAAATTCGATGTCACAGGCAATGGCAATACAATTTTAATAAAATTGTACAGAGGTAATTAATATCATTCTGGTGCTTTAAGATAGAATGTTATTGCATCAATTGAAATATTTTAGGTTTGCCAATACTATTAGTGCTCATTTCAATGGACATACACATGTAGATGAATTTAGAATTTACAAGAACGAATCTAATCCAAATCAAGTTATCAATGTAGCATATAATGGTGGAAGTTTCACGACTTTTGTTGGTTTGAATCCTGATTATAGAGTTTATGAAGTCAACCCACAAAATATGGTGAGTGTTATATGTCTGGTGACAAGTGGTATAATGCTCAGGTGAAAATAGGGGGCATCTATGTGTGCTGGGAAATGATATTTAAATTCACAGCTGAACTCTCAATTTTATTAATTTTGAACTGGATGAAATGAATATTATCAGGAATCGGCACATCTGGAAATAGAAAAATTCCTCTGCTCTAAAAGAAAAACGAGTCATGAGCTGACTTTAAATATGAATTTCCAACTTGGACAAATGCCCATAATCTTTACCTGAGCGGTGGCCTACTGATCACCACTCTGTATATGATGTTAGTTTAAAATTCTCATTTGTCAAATTTGATCTAGATGGTGTCAGATTACCATCAGTACACATTTAACTTGAGTTTAGCCAATTCAGCAGGAAGTAGAGGTCCAGATTGGTATAAACTATATTCCTTCAAAACTGCTTATGGGTTGAAAGATTTGAATTATCAGAGTTTATCAGATTTACATGAAAGACTTCAAACTGATTCTCAGCTTGCACACCAATATGTTCAGTAAGTTCAATAATTTCAATTAAAGTCGATGAAAATTAATTTTTATATATCTTTAGGTTTCACATCAGAGAGAGTGATTTTGCCTTCGAGAAAGGATGTAATGCAACTTGTGTAGCTAGTCAAATATGTCACATTTCAGCAATTGATGCAGACGAATCTATCAGATGTGGAGAGTACAGTTTATTTTCATGATAACATTTAGTTAATTACAATTTTATAATATATTTGAATTGGAATATGTCCTCATTATGAGCTTACAATATCCAAAACTTAATAAGAACAAAAATTATCAATTAATTCTTCCGTATTAATCGACTGATATAGTGTAATACTCCAATAGTTCCAGACATCTGTTGGAAATCCTACTGCATCTTTCTACATGCGCTCACAACGCCCTCTATAAGAATCAAGCCACGCCCTCTGGTGGTATTCAATATATAAGACAATAATGAAAGTCTAGGAATACCATTCAGAACTCAGATTTATTTGGAAATAGTAACAAAAGAAACACACTCACTCACACAAAACAATTAATGTGGAATTTACAATTCATCATGTCCCAAATGGCCCTGAATGAAGTCTGATAGATCTTCTAATGAACGATCACCATGATATTCTGAGATCATCTCCCCATCTTTGTAAAGATATATTGTAGGGAAACCATCAATCTGAAAAATACATTCATAGAATTCATTTTTTTCAAAATAATTTCAGTTATCTACCCTTTCATCATTGCACAACCCTCTGTTTTCTTGAGCAGTACAATCAACTTTCATTATTTTTATGTTGCTGTCTGTTTTGTACTTTCTATTCAAATCATTCCAAACGGGAGCTAAGGTTTTACAATGACCACACCTGCAAATTGATCAAACAATTAAAATAATTTAATACAAAAAATTTTCAGTTATACAAATATATAATTTCTCTGGCTTGGTGCAAGACTATCCTAAGTTGATTTAGCAAGAAGTCAAAATAATCGCCATCAAAGGTTCATACTCCTTTTATTTTGGTCAAGTCCATATAGTCAAAAATTTCGCTTGGAATAAGAAATACGGACTTAGAATTACATTTTACTGTGAAAAACATTGTCTTGCGATTGTTCTCCCCGAATATCTCAATTTCAACATGGACTTACATTGGATAGTCTTACACCAAGTCATAGATTTTACATTTGAAGATGCTTACCAAGGTGCAAAAAATTTAATGAATGTAATGCCACTTTGAATAGTATCTTTGAAGTTCTCAGCAACCAATTCAATTTCTAACTCATCAACTGAAGATTTATTCTCTGGATCATCTTTGGTTCCTCCTTGTTGGCGTTCCAACATTTTTTTGATATAATTGACTAGTTCATCGTGAGTTCTAGATCCTTGAAATTTTTCGATCTACAAAGAAATAAAGATTTTTTTATTTCAAAAGTATATGGTAAAACAGGAATTCAACATAATAGGTTCTCATTACCAATACTGACCTTCTCTCCATTTTCAATCCATAACAAAGTGGGATATGCCATTATTTCATATTGAGAACATGCAGTTCTATGCTTGGTGCAATCAATTTTAGCGATGGATAGGGAAGAATCAAATTCATAAGTTTTAGCAACATTTTGCCAGACAGGAGCCAATTGCTAAAAAATTCAATTCATAATTTCCATCACACATATGCGAAATATTTCAAGTATCTCAAAAATACAATGTTACATAACATACATAAGGCAATAAGATATATCATAAAATTGAAAATTATTTTACCTGGCAATGACCACACCATGGGGCATAAAACTTAACAAAATGCTTTCCCTCTTGCACATGATTGGCAAAAGTTTCTTCTGTTAGTTCAATTAAAGCACTACTTGAACTGGTTTCTAATTCAGGTTCTCCTTCTCCCTTAAATTATATAACTTTACATTATGAAGAAATGAGATATGCAATCATTACTTCTCTAAGCTGTTCATTTATGAAGGAAGTCAATGTTGGTAAATCCCTAGTCCCTCTAAATTTCTCTCCTTCAGAATTTCCTTTTTTAAAGAATTTCAAAGTAGGATACCCAGTTACATCTTGATCAGAACATATTTGCTTATCTTGGGTACAATCTACTTTGGCAATTCTTACATTGCCATCATCTTCATTGAGCATTTCAGCAAGTTGCTCCCATGTAGGAGCTAGCCTTCGACAATGCCCACACCTGTAAATATACCAATATTTTAATTGATTAATTTGAATATCCGTTGCATGAAATTTATTATGATAACTTGATAATTTTTTATTGATTCATATTAAAATCTACCTACCATGGCGCATAAAACATTACAAAATGGTTCCTCTTAGGTAATTCTTCAGCAAAGTTTTCTGTTGTGTATTGTATGGTATAAACATCTTCATCATGACCAAAAACTATTTCAACATATCCACATATTAAGAGTAGACAAAAATGAACGAATAATTTCATTTTAACAAAAGTATCTTTTATTCACGAAAAAATCAATTTCTTGTATTAAAGTATATTCAGCGTTAACTGGTTTCGAAATGGCTCAAAATTCTAACTAAATTGCAAGGGAATTTCTAATAAGATATTTAAACAGATTTTGATGAATATGTACTAAGTATGTACTCCTCTCAGTTGATCCAGGGAGGTATCTCAGGTATCTGATCTGGTATCTCTTCGAATTTTTTGCAAAGGTTAACTTTGCGCTGTCATCTTGACAATTGTACACAGAAGATTACCAAAGAATATCTATATTTTTCGTTAAATTGGAAAAATTAATGCCTTTATATAATATTACTTTCATTTATCAAGTAATACTATGCGTTTCACTATTGAAAATAATAAATTAACAAATATTAATATGAAAATGTAGCATTTAGTTGTCCGATGCGCAAGAGCAATAGCAATCACAGATCTTATAAGAATTAGTAACGTGTCCTAAAATTTACATTCAATGGACAAAAGTTAGTCTCTGCCGGTGAAATGGATTTTTGGAAAGGAGTTTTGAATAATTTTTTCTATATATTATTACTGAATTTATTGTATGGAGTATTAGGCTCTGAAGTACTAAGGCCCCGAGGGGTTTCTTTATCACGAGCACCCTTATACAATCCTGAGGAAGCTTTTACTTGTTTTGATAAAAGTAAATCTATTCCTTTTTCTCATGTAAATGATGATTACTGTGATTGTTCTGATGCTAGCGACGAGCCTGGAACCTCAGCTTGTCCTCATGGAATATTTTATTGTGTGAATGCAGGATTCAAACCAATGAACATCGGTTCAAGTAGAGTAAATGATGGAATTTGTGATTGCTGTGATGGTGCAGACGAGTATGCAAGTGGGGCCAAATGTATCAACAACTGTGTTGAGCTTGGAAGGTTTGCTAGGGAAAAAGAATTACAGAGGGAAGAACTCTTGAAGGCAGGGAAGCAACTGAGGGAAGAATTCAGTCAGAAAGGTAAATCATAATTAATTGAGAAAAAAACATTGAATGCTAGACACAATATTTACTTCAGTTCATTCAAGGTATTCAAGAAAAACAACAGAGAAAAGAGAAATTAATGGAAATTGAGAAAAACAAAGAGGAAGCAGATAGAGTAAAAGCTGAAAAGGAAAAATTGAAAAATGAAGCTGAAGAACTTGAAAACACTGCTTTAGATTACTACAGAAAATTAGAAGAAGAACAAAACAAGCAGAAAGCTGAAGCCGAAGCCCTCAAATTGAGAGTAGAAGCTTCTGATGCTTTTAATAGGTACGACTTAGATCAAGATGGAAAAGTCTCTTTTTCTGAATTGCAACAATTCGAAACCTTTGATAAGGATAAAAATGGGGAAGGTAATAACTGATGTCTAAATTTAATCTTTATTATCTTCACATGAATTGATTAAATGAGAAATAGATATTTTTTCCTTGGCTTTTGCATAGCCAACTTTTTTTTCAATAATATCATTATTAATATTCATCTTTCTAGAGTTCGGAAATTCATTGAGATTATTAAGAATCTTAGAGTATGTTTTATTCTATATCTTCAGTAATTTGAACCCATGCACTTTGCACTTATTTTTTCCCATTTCAATTTTAAGTATCTGAAGAAGAAGCCAAATATTTCTTGATTGATCAAGAAGAAGCTGATATTGAAAAATTTGTAAGTGATGTGTGGAACCGTATCAAACCTTACCTCATGATTGAATCAGGATCATTCAGGGACACTAAAGACTCTGATGAAAAAGCTGTTGAGGAGGAAGAAGGAGAATTCAATGAAGAAGGTGAATATTCAAAATTTTATTGTATCTAATAAAATAATAGTTCTTCAAGCAATACATGTATATGTACTTCCACCTATTAGTTTTTATAGAACAAACTTTCTTAATATGTTTTATAGATTTAATTGAATAATAGTCAAAAAGTTTCCAATTTTCTGATGCTGATTATTTTTTATTTTGATATCAGAGAAAATTTCATTAGTTTCATCTTAAATATCTTTTCATTTTCCAAGAACAAACAGAAGAAGATGGAGAAGATGAAGAGGAGAACACAGAAAAAGAACAACAAGAACCAGAAGTCCAAGAGGAGAGCCCACCTCCTATTGTGTATGATGATGAAACTCAAAAGTTGGTGGATGCTGCCACAGCAGCTAGAAATGAGTTCTCAAATGCTGAATCAGCTGTGAAAGACCTAGAGGCAGAAATAAGGGATATAAAAGAATATTTGGAGAAGGACTTTGGTCCAGATGAAGAATATGCGCCTTTGCTTGGACAGTGTTTTGAATATGTTGATCATGAATATGTCTATAAACTCTGTCCATTCGACAAGACTGTACAACAACCCAAATCAGGTTCAATGGAAACACGTCTAGGCTCTTGGGGGCACTGGTCAGGTCCAGATCATAACAGGTATGAAAGAATGACATTTGAGAGAGGACAAGCTTGTTGGAATGGTCCCCAGAGGTCTACTGTTGTGACTGTTACTTGTGGTAGTGATAATAAATTAACTTCGGTAACTGAACCAAATAAATGTGAATACGTTTTTGAATTTTCAACTCCTGCAGCATGTTATGATCTAGCAAGGGATCCACAGGAAAATGCCCATGATGAACTTTGAGTATTAATTTCCTTTTTAGTGAAGTGATGGAATAAATTCAACTTAAAGTTGTTTTTTAAGAATAAGTAAATATTTTGTCTTATGTTTTATGTGATCCTTTTGATTATAAAACTTTTTATACAATCTTTTATGGGATACGTATCAACGATAGATTAGATGTTTCTTGATGAAATCATGTAAAATTATATAGGTCAGTTGTGGATTGTGTTATAGATCAAAAGTGGAAGAATGCAAAATTGATATTTACACATTATCACAAATAAAATTATTTAAAGTGATTTCTGAAAATACAAGTTTTTTTTTATTCTGAATGGTTTTTCACATAGAATGGCAAATGATAGTTCAAAAAACTTATTTGTATATCTGAAAATTTGCCTTCGAGATGAATTTCCTGTATTATCATCTGCATTTGTATTTATCTTTTATTTTTATTTATTTAATTTATTGAATTAGTATTGACACTTTCATAACTTTATTGAATTAATACAAGTATGAATTATAACAAATATGGATCTAACAAACAAAATATTATTTCCATAATTCAACTATCAGAAATACAAATATATATATACAAAAATTTTTGTTGATTAGGTAGATTATAGCTCTAATTTTTTGATCATTCATCGAACAATATTGTCCAAAATGGAACAAGTATGTGCTAAAAATTTGATATTTGTGATGTCATGCTCAAAATTATCATTATTCAAGTATTATTCATTCCAAAATCCATAATGTGATATTAAAACTCAGATAACAGTATCTCTGTTATCTGTATATTAGAACAACTTGGACATTTTATCTTTTGCATCATGAATTTAAATATTTACTGGATTCATGGAAATTAATCCCAAATGAAATTAGAACTTTTAATAATTTTGGATTTATTTGAGATGAAGAGTGCATTCCAGCATTTGATATGATTTAAAATCTTTATTTCATTTAATCTTTTTTTAGAACAAAAATGATTAATTCCAACTGGGGTTGATATCCCTGAATTTTGAAGTTATGAAGTGAAAACTACAAGAACCTTGGAGATCTCAATGGGTAATTTTTTTTCTTCAAGAGAATTTTCAATTTTTATCTCTACTTTATGACTGAAATTTTGTTGAATATCATTTGATCAAAATACATTTTTCATTCAAGTCTAGTAAAATATTGGTTCCAGAATATATGTAAAGAGTTTTTGATATGAGTATTCTGTAGCTGGGTCAAAGCTTCAGTATCATTTTTAATTTGCAATAACCAGATTATTCTTTGGACTTAAGACAGCGGAAAAACTAGCTTTTGCCTAGTGATTTAATCAAATTTTATTTTTCTCATTATGAGAGCATGTTCTCTCTGCCTACTGAAGAGTTTTGCAAATGAAAACTTTCTACATGTGAATATGCTATTTATGGAAATGGCAATAACCACTTTTTAAAATGTTAATTTGTGGGTCAGTTCGATAGTTGAAGGAATTTACAATAGATCGAAAAATACTTTCATTATAAAAAAAACCGCGTACAAGTGGTCATTATAATAAAGAATCCATCTTATCTATGGAAGGATTATAATTGCTTTTCAAATAACAATGAAAATGTTCGACTATATATTACAAGCTCTTTATTTCCATTAGAAAAAAATTGTCAATTCAAAAGCCTCTTCCCCAAGCTTAGTTATTAGTTATTTAAATTTCATTTGTAATCAGAGACAACCTTGTAATCAAATTTCTGCTTTTCTATGCCTGTCCATAGAATAAAACATAGGTACTGCGAGAATCACTCCATGTAATCTGAGGAACAGATAGATCTGTTCTGTTACATCTAGAGTATCACATCGATATAAAACATCGAAGAAGACAAATTTCCCGTTTATGAGAGGATGAATTTGGTCGGTCATCTGACTCTACCTGAAGGAGATCGTAGGTGTGAACGTATGTAGCCCGTACGATAGTCCACCTCGTCCTTCTGCAACCCAGTCCGCATCCCATGCCTGCTCCGCCTGCTCCACCTAGCAAAGAATTTAAAAATGAATAAATATCTCTTTGAATGCGGTTTTTTTAACATCAACCGATAGCATGCGATAGGCTTCTTCGATATTCGGAATATTAAATCTTAGAGAATCGCGCGGTTGGTTCACTTCCTTCGAATATTATTTGTGTGAGGACCCTTTTATATTGCGTTGAGATTTGCTTTACATCTTGACGAGATTAATAAAACATTTCAAGTGGAACATAAATACTTGTAGATACGTTTCGACTCCATCGAAGGTAAAGAAGGTCTATGATCACTTCGAAAAAATTCCTTGATTTTCTTTTTTTGAATTTTCGCTTGAATAATGGTTTCAGACCATTCTGAACATCTTAAGTTACGTTTGAAAAGGTTTGTGTATGGAGGTTAGAGATAATCTTCCAGTTTCAAAAGTGTCAGTTGAACTGCCCTCTTTTGGTAGCACTAGTGTAGCTAGAGGGTGAATTTCATAGGAAACGTCAAAGGTATTAAGTGACTTAATAAGACAAGTCATTGTAGATCACACAGGCAGGTAGTTTCGTAACAGGTTAAAGAGTGGGGGTAACGCGTCATCCATTGTCCATATCGCCATTGGTCAAGATCTATAGTTGACAGGTAACCTCGTAACTTTCAACCAATCAGCGTCAACTATTCGTGATGTCAACGGTATCCCCCATTCAAATTGAAAGTTACGAGGCTGCCTGTTTAATCTATGGATCTTGGGAAACTACAAAAATTACTGATGGAGATAAAGCAAGAACACAAGGATGGATGTGTTTTCGCCTTCTTGGGTTGGATTTGGTTAACCTTTGGCTATACTACCGTCATTGTGGAGAATTTTTGAACCCTTATATATCCTTTTTCGTTGGACACTTTCACAACACTTGTGATTATTATCCTTATCTCTACCCTTCATATGTCTGTGTATATAAATAAATATAATAAATAGTAATAGTATAATAAAATTTGGAATGGGTATTTTGTTTATTATTTATATTTTTGAAGTCAGTATTTCAACTTGAACTTTTTCATCCATTAAATTATTTAGAAAAAAATCAATCGTCTAGATGTAAAGCACTCACATTTGAAAGCTGCCTCATAAAGATTTTTTTTATACACAGCAAATTTGTCATATAGATTCGAGAGATAATTCAAAATAATCATTATTACGGTTCTAAAGAAGTATATTTCGTATATGAAAGAAAAGCTGGATTTTCTTCAGAAAATAAACCATGCATACCGATAGATAATGAAGATGAAAATTATTGATATCGATATTTGTATTGAATAGAAGGAATATAACCTCATTGCATAAAAAAGTTTCATCTTTGAATTGAACCTTTCTGAAAACTGCGTGTTTTTTGGAAACGACATAAAAGAAATACATGTAACTTTTCCAAGCAATTTATCACGCCACCACATCCACTTATTTACCTCAAACGACATTCGGGTGTTAGTTTTGCTGTTGCTCTTTATTATATCCCTGGTGTCTACAAGTGTTTTACTAGAAAAGGACAATAATTTAACCTACGAACAGTTAAATTTATGCAAAATGTAAGATGCAAGTTCTTGATGCTTTCACATAATCATCATGTCAAAAAGCGAAAGATCGAAGTCAAAGACGAAGGAAACGCTTTTAGAAAGACAGATAGAATAGCTATGTTTTATTTTTCATAAAATGACACTAAATCAATGAAGAATAGTCGAAAGTTCTACAGAAAAAGCATAAGATTCGTCTGAATACTACTTAAGCATTTATACTGCAGCTGTAAAATGGAAAAAAAGAAAGACATACTCATACATCTCATATGCATACTTTCTTCCAAAGCTCAAACT
Source organism: Harmonia axyridis (assembly GCF_914767665.1). Classification (NCBI taxonomy): domain Eukaryota; kingdom Metazoa; phylum Arthropoda; class Insecta; order Coleoptera; family Coccinellidae; genus Harmonia; species Harmonia axyridis. The sequence continues at coordinate 10,366,305 of NC_059503.1, forward strand.
CATAAAATAAATCTAATGAAAGTAAAATTCAATTTTTAAGGCTTTTTATGAGATTACACTCAGGTGAAATTCATCTGACTTTGGCTGATTGTGAAGTTGACCTAATTATCCACTATACCAAAATTATTAGGTAATAACGCTGAAACAAATTTAGTCGAACACAAAAATCGTCGCAATTTTCAATAAGAACAAACAGATTTGTTTCGAATAGATAGAAAACTCAAAGATCACCAACTATTCATATAATTCGTATCAAAGGCAGTTGCTTCAGGCAACTAGCTCTACGAGATCGTTTCATTTTTGATCAAAGACTGACAAATTGGCAAAGAAAATACGCTGAAGAAATCATTTCTTCTGGATACTTCTTATACTCTGGAAATAGAAATGCTTACAAATCGAAAAGGTAACTAGATAACTAGGAGTAAGTTCTACCTGAGTGTAACCTAAGCCTATGGTAGCTTTCCCACAATTGCAGATCATTGTGGTACTAATTGACCAGGGGGCGTTTTAAGTTGTTCATTCTCACCCCTTGGGTAATCGTTTTTTTTTCAACCAAACCTCTCTTATATGCTGACCCTTCTGCAGTATATTTCACAATAAGGACACTCACTTCTTTCGGAAGATGAAGCCTTCTTCCATGTTTGACTCGGTTATGGGTAGAGTCTTCGCCTGGAGTATGTAGTTCTTTGATGCGGTATGTTGGGGTAGATACCGCCAACAGTAAGGGGCGCAAAGTAGCACAAAACCACACAGCACAAACCAAGGGGGTATTGATAAAGACATAAAATTAAGATACAGAAATACTACTCTAAACTAGTGAGTCGTGCACTGAGCATTTTTTTGTGTGTTTGGTTGTGTATGATTTGTGTCATCTTCAAAGCGAATTGTGCTAATTCTCGTAGAAAGATTTCTACCAAGAGATCCGTAGGGAAAGATTTTGAGAAAAAAAAGATATTGAGACAAAAAGGCATAATGAAAGTTTTGAGAAGGAAACGAATTCTATTAATTCTACAGAGTATTTGGAATACAAATGGTTTTTGATATTCTTTTCTGTTTGTGAGTTATTTTGGTAACCCTTGAAAATGAGTATTGAATTTTAATTTCAACAGGAATTTGTACAGGTGTGAAAAAATAGTGTGGAATATCTGAAGAGGAAGTAAGAATTAAATAAGCAGATATTTTATATTAAACATTGATCCACAAAGCAACAGCTTCGGAGTTTCTTTTAAAACTTATCTTATTTTCAGAATTTAATTACTATGAGTACAATCGGTGGTATATCAATACACGAAACTTTTTTTATCCATATTTCAAACAACAACTAATGTAACATCATTTAACCTTCAAAATCTCGGTCCAGGCCCAACTCTATCTTCTGAAATTTTGGTACTCATGTGTTGAATCTTGCTACTAACAAGTAAAAAGTGATATGACACTGGCGGTATCATCTGTGGGCTAGGCCATAGAGTTTTGAGCGATGTGTTAACCTGAAGATTTTTCGAAAGTTATCGTGTTTAGCGGACGAAGTTTCTTGTACTAATATTTCCAGATATAATATTCGATAAAGTCTAGGGAGTTCAGATTAGGATATCTTGCAGGCCATAATAGATGGCGCGGCAGAAATATCACATTTTTTTCGAAAAATAATTGTCGAATACGAAAAAGCACATATTGTTTTTTTCTCTAGAAAAAATCATTCCATACTCTTGAAACCGTTACTTTGTGGACCTATTTTTCAAAATTTTCAATGATATTGAACCTCGAATAATATCCCTTATTATTATTGAATTTGATCATATTTCAGAAGCTCTGGGAAACGTCAAATAAAAAAGGGTTAACAAACTGGATGTGTACTTATCGTTCTAAGAAAAAAAAATAGAATGAACACTAGGCCATGTTCAGTAAACATAAAAAATCTTCGACTTGAACCATTAATTTCTATGCGCCAATTGCAAAAATTGTGAACTTGAATAGAACTCTTTCTGAGTGAAAAAGCACTAATATTTCATGCAAAAAACATACCTCCAAGTGATGAAAAAAATTTTTTGTGATACTGATCCGAAATTAAAAAAAAATAAATAAAAAGTGAGAAAAAAAATACGTGAGTTGTATGAAGTAAAAAGAATTTCTGTGTACTACGATGGCAATAAAAATGAAGCCACACTTCTCCTGACTTGAGACTATAATTCTGAAACTGTTCGGTTCGAAATATCTTGATTTCGAATGAGTGAAATAAACTGCAATAATAGGAAATAGAAATTTATTGTCTCTATATCTGGTCATTTCTTATATATAAAAAAAAGTTTAGGAACAAAATTCGAAATCATCAGTGGTCTGGTATTAGCAACATCAATTTGAACGTTTTTCATCTATAATTGGTAGGATTAATAACAGAAACGTGTTGTAATTGTTATTGTAGAATAAATTTTCAATCAATATATCAAGTAATAAACCACTGAAGATGAGATTGTTGTTCTAAACTATTGCCAAACCAACTCCACATTAGAATTCTATAACATTTCAAATATTTTCAACGATATCATTTGTGCCTAGTCTGGAAGAATACCTGTAGGTAAATACGGTATTATATACCGTATTATTATTATTCTGCAATTATTTTTCTGCATTATGTTATTCTGCTGATTTCTAACAACGGAGCAGTTGATTTAATCTTTCAAGAAATATCAAGTGTCTCTTCTGCGTTATTTTGGAAAATTTAAGAGTTAGTATTGGAACTTCAATTTCAGTTATTTTTATTGATATAAAAATCAATTTATTAAAAATATAACATTAATAAAATAATAAAGGAAATTTTAACAATGGCAGTATTTTGTTTCTAAATATCGCATTATTTTCAGGATTTTGTTGATATATTTTAAATACACTAATTTATATGTATATCGAACTAATATATTATGGAATATAAGTGCTTTAGCACGCGCAACAAGCGTATCAAACATAATATTTCATTATACCTGCATCAAAAGTACGAATAAAATAAAATGCTGGAAATGAATTTAAGATTAGGATAATTTTCCTTTCAATTTTTATTGACAGTTTGTATCATTGATTTTATTTGACTTAAAACTTTAAAATACTGGTGTGCCCAGTTACTTCTTTAAAACCTATAGATTAAACTGGCGAATTTTGAAGGGACCAACGTGGGCATTCGATATGCGAAACTATTCTTGAGTCTCTAGGTTTTCCGTTCGAGAGTTATCGTTATTACGGACGGACAGAATTGAAATTTAGTACGGATTCATCATCAGTAAGTCGGACCTTATCGTTTGGGACCATGCTTAAAATTCTAAAAATACAAACATCATGAAAAAGAAAGCTGAAAGAGTGCCGAATAAAAAATTGGAACTTTTTGTAACCTAGCAAAACCTTGAGATTTCGAATACTTTTTATTTAAAAGAACAAGGATTATGATACAGGTATGATAAAATATTATAGTTTTACTCTTTCTAGTATATTTATCATACATTACCTACTATAAATATACCCCCAATTACAATACCTACACCTGAGCACCTACATTCAACATCAAATTTTTTACAATATGCGCTAAGAATATTGATTGATACTTTGACACTGACTAACAGCTTAATATAATATCTACGAATGTGTCAATGTTTTTCTAAAATTTATTGTTTAGTTTTGGAGAAATCCACTTGCATTTTTAAATTTGTTAACAACTGCAGAGAATTAATGTTTATTCGAATTTCCACTTCGTTTGACATAGAAGTGCCAAATCGACCTTATAAATATTTGATACAGTGGCGGTTCGTTAACAGTTCTTTCAAACAATGCTACAGAACGTAAATAAAGGCAAAGAAAATTGATAGGTGTAACATCAAAGAAAAAATTGAAAATTGTCTTAATTTGCACGCAGTAAATTATCTATGACTATAAAAATAGCGTGACTACATAGATTTAGCTCTGAGCGTGGCATTTTCTTACTTAGGAGTGGATTCATAATTAATTTTCCGAAATTTGTAGTGATTTCATATAATTTAACCTTGAATTTCTTAACTCGTTCATTTTGCGAGGAACGATAAGTTTTAATTTAATTTTCAAAAATGACTGAATTTAATCAATAACTCAAAGACTCACCTTGTATAATAATACGCCCTAAATGGTGAAAAATTCTATCGTGTCCCAGAACCGTTACTACAGTTTTGTAACTCTTAGATACCACCCGCCACTGATCTGATATATAAGGTCGTTTATTAGATGAACTCGATCATAGATTATACACTCTGTGACATAAAAAATGCACTAACAAGAAGGCGTTGGAATTTTTCGACCAAAGAAATGTTCAACTTGTTGAAGAATGTAATTGATTGAAATTTCTTTCGAAATGATCTTGTACGTCATCCAGTAACCCTCTCCAAAAAGTTTCTTCGAAACTTTGACTCAACGAGATCCAAGTATCTGGATCTTAGTAAAGATATGCTATACCTCCTCACTGGATTCCTCACAGGACATTATCGATTTAGGAAACACCTCATGAGAATGTGTCTAACAGAAAATGACGAGTGCAGATTCTGTGGGGAGGAGGAAGAATCTCCGGATCACCTGGTGACGGAATGCCTCGCCATAGCTAGCCAACGCAAAACCTGCTTTGGACACGAAACTTGTAGAAGTGAGGAATTGGTCTCATTGAAGCTATCCCAGATATTGGAGTTCATTATAGACCTCTGGAACTTTAAATCGCGTTATGGAGATAATAGCTCTGATGCACAATAGACCATTAGATCGATGTGAAACGGAACCTCCTTAATGAAATCTAATCTAATCTTATCCAGTAACTCTTCGTAAAGTTAACCATTGAATTAGAAATGTTGGTTTGTAGTCCTACCGACCAAATCTCTTGTTCTTTCACTGATAGCAGTTTTCTGTTGAGCAGCATGTGCACCTTAGGGCTTATGTTATTGGATGATATTATTAATGGAAGCACATCTAAGTTGGTACTCATCCGATGCAATAAGAATGCTCATCGATATACTAAGATATCCTCCAAATTCTTTCATTCCTTCAGGAGCTGGAGGATCCAATTTTTGCACTTCCCCACATTGCAAGACATTTTTCGAAGAGGCTAACGTCAATATCATGCTATGGCCACCTAGATCTCCCAACCTTTCACCTATAGAACATGTGTGGGATATTATGGGTAGAAGACTAAAACTATTAGCCAATCATTCACTAGAAGTTCTCCAGCATGAATATAGATTGTCTGAGATGCAATACTTCAGGAGGAAATGAATCACCTGGTGGACACCATACCAAGAAGAGAAGGGCGTAGGAGGTGTTAACTAAAGGGAGTGGTGTAACACATTTTCAATTAAAATGCGTAAATTTCGATCAACTACTTGTTTGATTAAAAACTTCAAAGCCTTCTTGGTGTTGTATATTTTATGTCACAAAGTACAGTTACATCTTTCAACTAATTTTTTCGATTGAATTCTTCCGTTTCATAAACATTAGAAATAAACTTAACGATCAGATTCATAAGAATTCGAATGTGGAGAAGGTCACTACTATCTACTACCTCTTTCAACAACAATACTCATGGTACGTATACTTGAACAACTATCGTAAGTAGATACTATCGTATTTTGTACAGCATAAGAAGGGCAACACAACCCACTACACATACATACATTAATTCACGTTTTTTACCCCTGTTGGGGGTTGGCATACTATAAATTGAAAAAAGAGTACAATTACTAAACTGTCTAGAGATGAATATACAGTAGAAAGTCCAAATCTACAAACTAAAACACCAAATTTGGAAGTGTTCTATGAGGATCTATAAGGAATATCTACAGAATTGATACGCATATGTTTTTATCATTTTAAATTCTCGGCAAATGAGAATTATATTCCGTAAAGTTTCATAAAGCTTCTAAGGAAAAAAAAGAAGGCTAGCAGTTTAAGCTGCGATATCAATTCCAACAACACAGCGGAATTTTTATCACACACAAACACTACAGTGAGGGGAAGGTCTATACTTTTAATTGAATTTATTTACATACACAAAACATACCTCATTCCTCTGAAATGTTTTCTTGTCTTCGAATTTTATGAAAGTAATAAAAGAAGCATTGGAGACTTTTGCAATCAGATTTATTTCATTTTCAACTAAGGTTCTCTTATTTTTACTAGAAATTGTCAGATAATTCGAAGTTCACATGCTTGGTTTGTTAGATGGTAAATCTTATAGAACCCCTGTGTGCATTCTTATTTTGAGTTGCAATATTTTGAGAAAATTTCGTCAATTCTACATATTTTTAGATTTTTACACATATACGAGCTTTTTTTCTGAATAGGATTGGTTTTTGTTTTCGAATAATACTTTTTCATTTGAAACCAGAAATAATTGATATAAATGAATGCAGAATTATCTATCAATTTCTTTTTTGCATCGTAGAGAATTTTGTTTTGGACTACGAAAAGTATTTTCTTCGCATTTTTATCAATAAACTGAATTTTTTCTCGGCAGAACTATTTCATCTTCATTTTACTGATTCATTTAACAGTGGTTAGGTGAAAAACTTATCGTGTGTTTTTCCTAAAGGGATATTGATGCAATGATGATTCGAAAATCGAGTATTTGTATGAAAGTGAAAAATTGGAATTGAAATGCGGAAATTAGTGCTGAAGGAAGATGCACCAGAGTGTAAGGTGTGTGTAAGTGACGTGTTGAAGAAATTGAAGATCTAAATCTAACCACTGAACATTTGCAATGCTATAACATTCAGAATAAGATTCATGCGGAACGAAATTTTTGTTTTGATCACTCACCTGGCACTGTGGCTCAACATGATAATACTCCTGAAACAATATTCGAAATCACATTTCAAAAATACCAAAAAATGTCACAATAGAAATATACTCTACAATTTTCTTATCACGATTATTGCTTCCCGATATTAAATTTTGATAACTAAAAAATGGAATTCTCCAGTTTATTCGAAATCCAGAAATATTTCTATGATTTTTATTAACTCATAGTAGAATATATTACTTTGTATCACTTGTTTCTATAAAGTTACTCTAAATTAAAAAATCCAAGCTACTTTTTCATCTGGCAGTATATCTACAATATTTGTGTTTTTATTGTAGATTCATTTTGTGTTGGTAATAAGAATGTATAATTTAATCTTCCGATATTCATTTATTTTCACTTCAGTATTCATTCAACATTTGTTTTGCAGCAATTGATATTTCAACGATAAAAGTGAGTATCTTTATTGTCAGTATTTTACGAATTTCTTTGGATATCACTATTAGTATCCTATTTTTGCAATTATTTTTTTTTTAAATAAAAATACTGTTGACGAATTCAAAGATATTTTTCGAAGAATTAGTAAAGTTACATATTTGGAACAGGTATAAAGTTTCTTCTTGTTTTGTGTCAACCATAATGTTGAATATATAGTCTTCTTGTGCAACAAGCATCAGATGTGGATTCTTAAGTGGAATTCACTTGAAAGATCGATACCTACTCTCAAATTCCTCAAGCAACTACTGAGTGCTATAGTATTTTAGTATACTTACAAGATTTCTCAAGAAAGAAACAATAATTTTCCTAGTGTGACCAATGGGAACTATAATATAATTTGTTTTATTATTTATTTCTTGAGAATTCTTTAGACTTATCCTCCGAAATATGGGAATATTTCTATGGAAAGTCGATATTTTGAAAAAGTGCATTGAAGCTATCTGCTAGAGTAGAGTACAATCAAAATGCAACTATTAATTTCATGGTTTCGCATTTTTCTAATATTACCAATTTATCATCATTTATCTATTTATAAAAGCAGAAGTATAGAATAAATCAGCAAATATTCTGAATAAACAAACCTTCCCAACGAACAGAATTATTATTTTCCTGCAAAATAAAAATCTTGAAGCAGAAATCTCGAAAAATTGAGGAAAAATTGGGAAAAATTTAATATTTCTTGGAAGGGTGTCCATACATCAAACCGATACAGTTTTTTTATTAATTTTTTTGGGTAAGGATTTTTTTAGGGTCGATTGGCTAGAGCTTAGATTTTCAAAACAAATATTATTGATTTTTTGTTCTTGTACTGTGCTCAATCTGTCCTAAGAAGATCTCCTATAGATAGTGATGGCAAGTTGGTGTTGAAAATTGGTTTTTCATGCCTATACATATTTATTCATCAATTAAATGTTCAGATTCAATTTGATCGCATAGTGGTTTCTAAAAATATAGGAAAGTAGGTACTTAAAAGTTCTGAAACTTTTGGGTCTCTAGATATTTATTTTCACACAATAAATAAGTAGGCGAAAATAACTTTCATTTTCGTTCTTTTTACGGTTAAGCCCAAAATAAACAAAAATTTTGAACAGAAAAAAGAGTTCTTCCAATTTTGTGTTCCAGCCCCACTTCTAATCTATGACGAATTATATCAATTTGACAAGACCACAAAATTTCATTGTACCTTTCAAAACAATAATTTTTTAAATGGGTTTGAAACTCTCAGCCTTAATCAACAAATTTTTTCCCAAGAAAGAATTCAGGGTCCTTATGCTGGGTCTAGACGGGGCGGGAAAGACCACGATCTTATACAGAATGAAACTTGGAGAGATCATATCCACCATACCAACCATTGGTTTTAACGTGGAGACGGTGCAACACAAGAACATCATCTTCACAGTGTGGGACATAGGGGGACAAGACAAGCTGCGATGTTTGTGGAGACATTACTTCCAAAACACTCAAGCCATCATATTTGTCGTGGACTCGAGCGATGTTGACAGACTGAAAGACGCCTCCAAAGAATTGAGATTGATCATGGAGGATTACGAGCTAAGGAAAGCGATCCTTTTGGTCCTTGCTAATAAACAGGACGTACCTGGAGCAATATCGACAGCTGACATCGCCAATTTGATGAAGATGCACGAGATTACGGACAGGAAATGGTACATTCAGGGAAGCTGTGCTCTCCAAACAACAGGCTTATACGAGGGGTTAGATTGGTTGGCTGCTGAATTGAACAAAATATGAGAAATGCTGGCTGGAGTTGTGGTTTTTGCGCAGATTTGGAGATTAGGCTTTTTGGATTGAATTTTATCATATATGGTTTAACGTGAAGAAATTGGCGAAGTTCGTTAGTGAACATGAAGATCATTCGTACATATTGTTTGAAGTTAAGTTTTATTATTTTATACAAAAACCCTTCTTTGGAGAAAAATATAAGCCTTATTGAATTCCCATTTGAATCTAAAACAAAACTCTTCAGTTTCCTCACAATGATTAATCGTTGAAGTTAAAGTGGTATATGCTTAAAATTTCATTACACAGAAACAATTTATTATCACTTAACTCAATAAGTCCGGTGCCAAACCAGTAGAAATCTTTTTTTTTAATATTCGACTTTATTCGTCAACATATAGTCACCTTCAATAGTGATTCATGTACACCAACGTACTGTTGAATATACATTATACATATATACAGTGCGTTATATATTAAAAGTCAAAGATTTTTATTGCATTGCTTACAGTCGACAGAAATATTTTAGATGAAATAAGTAGATACTCCGTGTCTTAAAGTAGAAGACACATTACAAAATATTTTACATTTTCACTTCATCAGAAAGACAACCAAGAAATTTCGATTTTGTTTCAAAAATATAATTGTTTTAAATTTCCAAAATCACTGAATTGGACCAATTTCAATTACGTTTTTTCAAGATTTGATATGAACTAATCGGATTCTAGTGCAAGAAGGACCATTTTGGAATAGAAATCAAATTGTATATCGTCGGCTAAGAGTGTAAATCTGCTAAGTCCATTTTGAACAATTTCACAGGAGACCAAAAAAACCGTACAGTACAGTGTTATAATAATAATAATAAGAGAGTTTATTCATGAAAATACATTCAATAAACTCTATTGAATGTATTTTCATGAATAAACTCTCTTATTATTATTATTATAACACTGTACTGTACGGTTTTTTTGGTCTCCTGTAAAATTGTTCAAATTGGACTTAGCAGATTTACACTCTTAGCCGACGATATTCAGTTCTATGCCCCGAACCGTCACAAAATCCGAGGGGTTCTGGGATATTATTTTCATTAAGGAACCTCTTGTATAATTGGTTTTAAAAAGTTTCACTTTGCATTAGGATCTTTAAAAAAATTGCGGTTCTCACCTCAATAACCTTGTTATATAGTCGGGCCAGTTTTCTGGGAACATAACCAGAAAAAAACCAATGGCAATTAGTATCATGCCTGCTAGTTTCATCCCTTCGAAGGTGGCGCCGTACAGCACAACATCCAGTGCTGAAAAATTTTAAAAGATGATCAGTAACATGTTCGCCTAAAATAATTTGAAATCAAATAAATATTTTGTATTTGGAATGAAAATATTTTGTCATAGAGTATAATAGAAACGAAATGTATTTGAGATTCAAAATCTACATAGGCGTACAATTTTGCTTCCACCGTTTTTTTCCGAAATTCGAGGCTTTATTTTAAAAAACAGGTTTCACATTTATGATTCAAAGTATTTTCTATCGCTGGCCACTACTTTCTCCCATCTTTCGAGCATTGTCATGCTGTAAAATCACTTTATCATCTCTTTCGTTGTATTGCGGTCATTTGTCTCTCAATGCTCAGCCCAAACGCAGTGATTGCGTTTGATAACAATTGTCTGTGATTGTTTCAGTCGATTTTAACAACTCATAATTCACTACACCGAGCTGGTACCACCAAATACTGAGCATGAACCGTGAATATTCGGTTTGACCGTCGACGTGGAAGTATGGCCGGGATATCCCCATGATTTTTTGCGTTTGGAATTATCGTAATGAACCCATTTTTCGTCTCCAGCCACAATGCGATGCAGAAATTCTTTCCGTCTTTGCCTTGCGAACAGCTGTTCACAAACAAACAAACGCCGTTCAACATCTCTCGGCTTCAACTCGTACAGCACTCAATTTCCTTGTGTCTGAATCAATTCAATGACTTTCAGTCGTTTTGAAATGGCTTGTTGCGTCACTCCCAAAGATCGTGCCAATTCTTGTTGCGTTTGACACGAGTCTTGATCAAGTAATTCCCCCAATTCTGCATCTTCGAAAACCTTCTCTTTTTCGCCGCCATGCTGGTCTTAGCCATCAAAATAACTGTTCTTGAAGCGTTGAAACCACTCTCGGCACGTTCTTTCACTAATAACGGCCTCACTATAGGTATTTGAGAGCATTCGATTAGCCTCAGCCGCAGATTTCTTCAAATTAAAGCAGACAATTAAAACCTCCAGCAAATGACGAGAATTTGGCTCGTAAGCTGACATGTTTAATCGAGAATAAATTTATGATGCAGACACAAGTCGACGAATATTTCGATGGCGTTATGTTTACAAATACCGAAGTTTATTGTATGACATCTACGATCTACCGCTAAAGCCATCTACTGCAAAACGGCAAAACCAAAGTTTTACACCTAATAATATTTTTTTTATTTCAAATTGAATTTCAATGAAATTTTTTTTTCGAATATTCAAAATTAATTTTATCATGAATTAATGAAAGAACTTGATCTGGTAAAATACAATCAGCATTATTAATGAATCCAAGATCCAAAATCCAAGATCATAATAAATGAGAGAAATAATTTTTTTCTGGCGGTTCTAACGAAAAAAAATTACAATATCGATACAATTTTCTCAACAGCCCCTGTTCGTTTCTCCAGCTTGAAATCGTAGCCTTAGAAATCCCATTGTACCGAAAAAAAAATGGGAAATATTTGTCCCATTGTTCATCGTTACAGTCTCGACAACTGGCAAAAAACCCAATATTTTCTATATAAACTTCCTACTAAAAGAGAAATCTTACCTGCGGAAACTGGAACCGCTGTTATGAGTCCCAGGGTGATGAATAAATCATAGGTGAGAGCAACGCTGAAGTTTCCCAGTAAATTGGCAACTGTAACATTTTTCGTTTATTTGCACAGTTTCGAAAGAAATTGGAAGGATAGACGTCTCATTCGAGAATTGTATAAAGGATGGAAAATTGAGGTTAGATTGAAAGTAAAGAAACTGAAGGAATATAATAATTAGAAAAGAAATGTGTCGAAAAACTTCTGAAAGAAGCTGCATAAATCATAAAGCATAGTTAACAAAGAACAGGAGCAGAAATAGAAAAAGAACAATAGTTGAAAAGATAAAACGAAGAGGAAACAAAAATGGTTTCTGCACAAAATACATTATGTTAGAAAAAAAATTACTGCTGATAGAATCGTGTTCACTTTAAAGTATAATACTCAGATACTACTCAATAACATAAAGAAAGAAGAGAAAATAATCACTCGACAGTTTTAGATAGCAGTTGCGGTTAAGAATAACGATAAAATGAGAAGAATAACAAAATCAGACAGAAAAGGCTTGAATATGGAATAACATCAAGAACGATTAGTTCTCCACGATGAGATTTCTAACAAAAAAAGAAAAGAAAAAAAAATCAAAGATAGAGGTAAGAGATTTAAAAATATACAGAGTACTGTCCAAGATACGTCTCGAAAGAGAAGATATCTAGTGCGGGGAGTAGAGAGAGATTCCCGTTAGTTGAATAAAAAATTTATGATACGCCCATTTGAACAATTCCGTTTTCAATATCGCTTTGAGGGAAGAGAAGTACAAGTAAGTGTGTTCGGAATGATTTTGTCAAGATAATATGAATTCTGATTTAGAATTTTGAAGGAAACGAGGATGATGTATTCTCAGATTCTATTCTGTTATCTTTTGATCGTTATTCCACCATGTTGATCACTGTTTTATTAGAGGATACCATGAAACAGCGATTCGAACATTTTTAATTTAAATTACCTTCAATGTTCGTACACTTTACCAGAATATTCACCATCCATTGAATTCCATTGAAATTTACTTAGAAATGAATGGAAATGACTTTGATCCAATTTTCTTTTCATTTGTCATAGTAATTTTCCAAGATTACTGTATACAAGAACATTAATTCAATAAATTATGGTAATACGTGGAAAAGAATGAGAGAAAATGAAGCTCAGTTTATGAAGAATCAAAGTGGCCGAAATTCATTCAAACTTCATTTTCAGTTCACAAATTGTTCATTTTGAACGACATGATTTGATAAGTTCTGACAGAATCAATTCTGTATCCCAGAGATAATGATGTCTGACTAATTTGAATTAACCTAATCCGACAGAGAGCTCGAATGAATCCTCTAGAATTGGCCTCCGCTTCATTATTTCCATTGATAAACCTTCGAAGTTATTTAAGAGAAAAATTTTGAACCTGGAATTATCAAACTTCACACAGGTATCGGATAAAAATCGAAAGATTGGGTACTCTGCAAAATTCGGAAGAAGGTTTTTCATATCAAAGTGCGATAGAATAAAAAACAAAAAAATAAAATAGAACGAGAAACAAAAAAAATTATAGAACGAAAAAATATGATAAACAAAGAATATAAGAGAATTTAAACAACTCACCAAGAGAAAGAAAACTGGCACACAGCAAAGCTGCCCATGGTAATTTATCGTACTGAAAACTCTCTATACCGGTGAAGAACAGCAACAGGCTGAGAGGCCATAGGAAGGCCGCATTGAGCATACCGATCAGTGAGAAGAACAGCGCCACTTGACCGTAAGTGGCATCTCCTATAACTTTCTTAAAAAGTACTTTGTACACGGCAGAGCCTGCTGCTGCAGACGACGCCAAAACAACCCCACCTAAGGTTGGACTCCCTGTAATACCGTCCATGTAGGCGAGAAGGGCTACGCCCGTGTCGCAGATTATCACAGCCATAATCTGGAAATCGGTAAAAAAAATCAAGAAGAAACTAGTCTTCCGCGAAATAAAGGGTGTTTTTTTTGAAGCTATAGAACTTTAAATTACAATAAAACAACGATGGATTATTCGATTGACATTAATTTTATTTATCCACAAGATAAACTTGTGGCATTACATTTTAAATATGATTTCTGGCATATGACCGACACGGTTGGCTCGGATGTAGTCCAATCTGGACGTCCAATTTTAGATAACTTTTTCCAACATTTGTGGCCGTATATCGGCAATAACACGGCGAATGTTGTCTTCCAAATGGTCAAAGGTTTGTGGCTTATCCGCATAGAGCAATGACTTTACATAGCTCCACAGAAAGTAGTCTAGCGGTGTTAAATCACAAGATCTTGGAGGCCAATTCACAGGTTCAAAACGTGAAATTAGGCGTTCATCAAACGTGTCTTTCAATAAATCGATTGTGGCACGAGTTGTGTGACATGTTGCGCCGTCTTGTTGGAACCACAGCTCCTGGACATCATGGTTGTTCAATTCAGGAAACAAAAAGTTAGTAATCATGGCTCTATACCGATCACCATTGACTGTAACGATCTGGCCATCATCGTTTTTGAAGAAGTACGGACCAATCATTCCACCAGCCCATGAAGCGCACCAAACAGTCAGTTTTTCTGGATGTAACGGTGTTTCGACATACACTTGAGGATTAGCTTCACTCCAAATGCGGCAGTTTTGTTTGTTGACGTAGCCATTCAACCAGAAGTGCGTTTCATCGCTGAACAAAATTCGCTTATGAAAATCGGGAACAACGGCAATCTCATTTTGCACTATTTGCAAGCGTTGTTCAGGCGTGAGTCTATTTGTGATGAATTGCCAAACCAAACTGAGAATAAATCACTTGACAGCTGTTAAATCGGTCGCCATCTTGAGCAGTAATGCCAACTTAAAGTTATATACCTCGAAAAAAAAAACACCCCTTACAAGCCGTCTAAAATTGTACCGGGAGTAGCATTTTGTAGATTTGCACTTTTAAATGGTCATTTGATGTTTACCTGAGTAGTCTCTATATGTGGTAGGAATATGTACAGTTCATCGCTGTATATTTAAATACATCAAGTTCACTCAAGAAATATAAAAAAAACTCACCCTTATTCCAACAAATTGCTCGTGGAGGATAACCCACGAGAGCAAATAGACGAAGGAAACATTTGTAGCAAAGAGGGCCATCACATCGGTGGCAAGCAATATCCGTAAAGACAATATGTACATGTAGTGAGTTCCTACCCAAAGAAGGCAGAAAAAGATGCATCTTATCATGAAACGACCTGAAATGATTCGATATTTGAAACATTTCAGCTATTCAAATCTTCTTATTATTCATTTTTAATACAACTAAATCTATTTAAATTCAGGAATGTTTGCATTTGCATTGAAAATAGTTGTTCATTTTAACCTACAATACTCTGAAGTAAAATGAAACTCTATGATTATATGTATATTCAAATAAAAAGCAATAATAATTTCAATCAAGACCATTTTCAATCGATCGAATCAATAATCATTGAGGTAAATATTTGATGTCGTAATTCCCAGTTATTTACTTGAAGGAAATTTGTCTTGAATGAAAGCAATACTTAATTTCCGATACTTATAGTGGAAATTGAATAATATTGTTTCCATTCGAATCAAATATGGAATTGGAAGAATGTACACGTACACAAATTCTCGGAACAACTCTTCTATGATCGGAACTGAAGGCAAAATAAGAGGTTAAATAATAATTATTGTTTTCGGTATTGAAAATTTCAGAAAATATTATAAATTGATTAATTGAAGTAAATACTCATTGAATAAAAACGGAATCAGTCTAATTCTAACCTCATCAAATAAGTTATGAAATCAATATCTATCAAATGTAAAAAAAACAGACATATCGATGATCACAGTATGGAAAAAATTGCAATATACAAGATTTAATTTAATAAGAAAAAATAGTAATTCGCTTCTATCTCCAAATTCATAGGTAATTATTCCAAAAAACATATTATTGAGTGAAATAAGATTATCAGAATACTATTCATTTTGAATTTCACTTTCTTAGTCGAATATTTTTCTCTGTTCGATTTCAGTTCATTTGTGGTTCTACCATAGATTCGTGGGATTTATGACACACACATAGAATATTTCCAACCTAATCATCGATTTTAAATCCTAGCTCCGCAGCTTCCGAGTGGATTCACTGGGATCTACGACCGGGCTAAAAACATAAAACGAACATAAACCGAAGCAAGCACCGCAATCAACTTACCAAGGGTGAATCCTCGATCCCTAAAATCCCTTATACATTCCGAAAGAATGTCGGACATTGATTCGCATCGTTTCGTGCTTATTCTACTGATGAAGAATAAAGGAAAGAAGAGCATGGTCCAATTCGTTACGAACCAAGTCGTGAAGAATGGAGCTTGATAAGGAATGCCCTGCAAACGACAACCAATTACGTTTTTATAGTTGCTAACATTCGAAATGCTCTATCCGATAGCGTTGGTGTTTATGTTCGAGTCATTAATTTGAATAGGTACCTCCAGATGGAATTTTATGGGGAAGTTAAATTTGAAAAATGAGTATCTAGTTGGCAGATTCTTAAATTCTCGTTATTTCAAACTATGAAGAATATAAGTCCGTAAGTACTGTTCTGATTTTAAAAATATTTAGTATGTCAATCTCAATGAATTATTTTGATGATGACTACATGATCTGCAAGGGATTATTGACATTGAATGAAGATATATGAGTTTTTGGCCAACCAGTATAATTTGCAACCGACGCATCCGCCATTTTGATACACATGGAGTTTTGAAACTTTCCAATACTAATTTATTGACACATCAAAGTTATTACGAGATGAAAGCACCTCCTCTTCTGGTAGGTCCTCGGTACTGGCAGGGGAGTGTGTAGTGACTCTGCATGACTGAGAGGTGGCGTAACTGGCCTCGCGACACACTCTAGAGCGGTGAACCGGAGGGTTCATAAGACTCGTACTAGGGCAGAGTCACCCCTCCACGATGGAGTGGGAGGGTGTCTTGGGCAGAGATCGTTAGATTAACCAACTGATGAGTCCACCAGAGATCTCGGGACGACCGCAATCCACAGAGAGAGGGTACGCCTACATAATTTTGATCGAAAACGACTCGCCAAAGTTCCATACTTACTCACTTTGTATAATAATTTATTTTCGAAATATAAACTAAAACCTCCTAGGAATAAATATTATCGGGTTCAGAGGAGAAGCACTTCGTTTTAGTCATTCATTTGAAGCTGTTTTACCACGAAAAAGAGATTATTTAAAATGAAAGATCGCTGTCAAATTTGAGTGATAAGTTAAGCAGAGAATAATTATCCCAACTTGTACTTCGAAATGAGAAAAAGAGTTTCGCAGGTAGAATTTTCTTAATATTAAATACTAACTTATTTTTTTTTAATCAATCACTTACATACGTTTGTTGAATAGCTGACATATTAATACCAGTTGTATCATGTGGCACCAATATGGGGTCATCATCTACATCTAGTATTGGCCTTCTCAGATAGAGATATTTGATACAATGTGTGGCACCTACCCAAGATGCTGTTACGCAAACTGTTACCCATACTCCAAAATATATCTAGAATGAAATAAAATGTTCCAATTATTTACTGCACGTTTTAGAACCGGTAGAACTTAATTCTACTAGTTTGTCATTCGATTGAGCGTGTTCTCATCAGTTCAAAACCAGTTCCTAATTTTTACCAGTTCATAATTAGTTCTTATCAGTTCTGTCCGAATTTGTTCTAAACAGTTCTGAACCAGTTCTGAACGCTTTCGGTATAATCGTTGATAAAAAATAGTATTTATTCTAGCGTTTTGGATAGCATTAATTCAACAAAAGTTCTTTACAAAAATTGCTAGAGGGTTGAAGAAATATTTCACAAAATCATTCATTATTTCTCAGGACTGATATCTCCACATATATCTAAAAACTGGAGGCAAGTCATGTGATTCAGTCATGAATGTGATTGAAATCATTAAAAAAAAATTATGCGGTTCTACCTTGAACTGGATCACGCTATGCAGATACTTCTCGATTGGTACAAAGATTTATTATGAAATGAGGAAAACTACAGCTGAAGTGTATAAAACTATGCCATTTCGGTACTAATCAATCTCTTTGTATTTTGCAACAAGTGGAGCTGTAAATGCAATTCGCGTTTTTTCATTCTGAATTCACCCACATGCGTGCGAACGAACCCTAATATTCGCTTCATATGTTAATTGGGGTTTTTAAATATTTGCATTTTGAATAATTCATGTTAGGCTTGAATGTACAATCTGGGAAAGTGGAGATACATAACTCTACGCAAATATTGACTCCAGGTTATCACGTATTTCCATGGGAATTGGTTAAATGTGGAATAACTTAATAAACAATTTTCTGGAAAAAAGGCTATAGCCTTTATGATGGTTATATTTCAATGTCATCAAATAAATGAAGTGATAAACTGAACTCCAACAAGCGTTGGTGTTTGGGAATGTGCTTTTACCATGAGGTACACATACTATTTTTCCGAAACTGTACTCAATCAACATTATGATAAATTAAGAATTTTTTTAATGACCTACGATTTTCTATTACAATCTCATTGCCTATAAAATCGTATTCTTGACAATCGTTCATCAATAATAATCATTACTTATTTCGGTTTAATATCTACTTCAGTAGCTCATCCAGATATAAAGCTTGGGGGGATGAAGACTTACGAACAAAAAAAAATAGGTTATTTGTTCCCAATGTCCTTTGAATTCAAAGGCACTTATTGAAATTGATTTTTACCTGTCAAAGTATCAGCTGTTGTGTTCAAACGCAAAAAACTTGAAGATTTTCCTGCATCAATTTTTCTTTTTTTTAGGACTTCTTCCAAAGAACACACATTGAGACAGAGTTAACGCGTTTAGGAAACCTTTTGATCAGAATATTGTCTTACTTAGTCTTCAAGTTATTCAGTAAACTGAAGTAACCATCTTTATAAGCTTCAAGCGATTCTGTGCATTAAAATGTGGTTACAACAACTTCAGTATTATATTCTCTGTGAACCCGAAAAACCTCATATTATTCAGTGGACTTTGGGTACCTAACAAACATCCTTCTGACTTGACATCCCTGATATCTAGATTTTCACACAAACATTACCGAAAATAGTTCATTCCCAAATAGTTATTTATAATACAATTGCAGAAGTTATTGATATTCTTCCATGAGTTCGTAATTCAAAAAAGAGCCACGATTGGGTGAGTGTTAGAATGAGCCTTCAGTACTAGTATCATCCATTATTTTCTCCAATTCACTGAATTTCTGCTGATTTCAATGGAATATTCTCATGAATATCGTTCAGTGATTTTTGCATTAAAAACATTGGTTGACAGAACTGTTTACTGTATCACTAATTTGACAGACAATCATAGAGTAATAAACATAGACAGACAATAAATAAATTCGTATGATCGTAATGATGAAATATAACAATATGTGAATCTGCAAAATTCCCGTACGATTTTGTTCTACAAGTTATGTCATGCAGAATGAACAGATTTCGTACAGAATAAGAGAATTATGTTTTTTATGTTCCAAATCGCCCCCCATAGAAAACAATAAACCCGGTCGCGTAGTTCTCGAACGAATAAAACCCAGTTTACCTTTCTGGCAGACTTGGAACAAATTGAGCTCGAGCAGGATTTCAATTTAGCTGCCAGACCGGTAGGAGTTGGTGTGGGTTGGGTGACAGTTTCGACTCCCTGTTCCGTTTGGCTGCTGGTTATCGAGTCTGCGTGGGCGAAGGGGCCATTTGCGACCCCTTCTTCCGTTATCAGGACACTGGGGGCTCTGTTCCGACCTCGAGGATTGAAGATGGTGGGCAGGTCTCCGTCTTTGGTCATGGCCTATCAGAAAATCATCCTGAAGATCAGATTGGAGGAGATTGAAGTAGAGTGGTGCATTATGTCTGGAAAAAAAAAGAAAAAAATTAACATACTGGGTGAGTTTTAAATAAGGAACGTCTAAATTATTTCAGAAACAGATCCTACGATTTTTATACATAGACGTACAACTTTCATTCCGCCGTTTTCTTTTCGAAATTCGACACTTCATTCTAAAAAACTGGTTATACATTAATGATTAAAAGTATTGTACATTGCAGACCACTACTTTCTCCCTTTTTTTGGGCAGCGTACGAATCCCGCTTCGAAAAAACTGGTCATCTTTTGAAGCGATCCACGAATCGATCAATTTTTTTACTTCTTCATAAGACCGGAAGTGCCAGTCAGCCAGGCCGTGTGTCATTGATGGAAACAAGTGATAGTTCGAGGGAGCAACGTCTGGAGAATACGGCGAGTGGGGTACGACTTCCCATTTCAACGTTTCCAAGTATGTCTTGACCACTTTCACAACATGGGGTCGAGCATTGTCATGCTGTGAAATCACTTTATCATGTCTCTCGTTGTATTGCGGCTGTTTGTCTTTCAATACTCGACTCAAAAGCATTTATTGCGTTTGATAACGATCGCCTGTGATTGTTTCAGTCGTTTTTAACAACTCATAATACACTACGCAGAGCTGGTCCCACCAAATACTGAGCATATCCTTGGAACCGTGAATATTCGGTTTGACCTTCGATGTGGAAGCATGACCGAGATATCCCCATGATTTTCTGCTCTTGGGATTATCGTAATGGACCCATTTTTCGTCTCCAGTGACAATGCGATGCAGAAATCCCTTTCGTCTTTGCCTTTCAAGTAGCTGTTTACAAGCAAACAAACGCCATTCAACATATCTCGGCTTCAACTCGTAAAGCACCCAATTTCCTGGTTTCTGAATCATTTCCATGACTTTCAGGCGTTTTGAAATGGCTGGTTTCGTCACTCCTAATGATCCTGCCAATTATTGTTGCGTTTGACACGAGTCTTGATCAAGTAATGCCTTCATTTCTGCATCTCCGAAAACCTTCTCTCTTTCACCGCCATGCTGGTCTTTGACGTCAAAATCACCGTTCTTGAAGCGTTGAAACCACTCTGAGTGCGTTCTTTCTCTAATAGCGGCTTCACCGTAGGTATTTGAGAGCAGTCGATGAGCCTCAGCCGCCGATTTCTTCATATTGAAGCAGAAAACTGAAACCTTCCGCGAATGACGAGAATTTGGCTCGTAAGCTGACTTGTTTAATCGAAAATAACTTCATGATGCTGACACAAATCGACTATTATATCGATGGCGTTATGTTTACAAGTGCTCAAGCGTATTGTATGTCATCTACCATCTATTTATTTTGACTACCCCTTACCACTACCGCCATCTATTGCAAAACGGCGGAAGCAGAGTTGTACACCTGATAGATTTTGATGTGCAAGGATCTTGGGATATGTTATGGTGATATTTACGTTATTGTCATATATTTTCTTTTTTCCTATACCTCAATGCAATCCCATCTTCAAGGTCTTGAATTTATTGTGAAGCATTGGCATAGACATTATCTATCAAAGAAAAAAGTCCACAGGTATTAAATCACAAGATCTCGTTGGCCAGCTCTTTGAAAAATAACACAGCAAGAAACTTTTCCTTCAAAATTGTGATTATTTGGTTGCTTGTGTGGCACGTAGTCTTGTTGAAATTAAACATCGTTCACATCAATATCTTCGAAATCCGGCCATAAAAAATCATTTATTACAGCTCGGTAGCGCAATCCATTCACCGTAACATTTCCACCACTATCATTTTTGACAAAGATGTTGTCATTTTGAGAAGTAACTGTTAGGAATAAAATAATAATTCATCATTTCTAAAATACAGTTGCGTCTATTCCCGTTCAAGAGATTATTCCTCGGGTAAATGGATTCCTCATCGATCTACACCAAATTCCCAGGGTATTATCAATGATATTCATGAGTCAAAAAAAAAACTCCATTGAATGGAACCTTTTCAAGGGCCATCAGATCAATGAATGCTGCCAATAAAGGGTATACAGTATATTATTGATGGCGATCCATTGTCTGAAAAGTTCAAGGATCCATTCGAGTGATTCCGTTTTCGCCTCTGATTCGTGAATATTTAATTGAGCAACTCTCTTCCCATTTCGCCACAGTTCTTGAAAAATGCCAGATTTTATTGATGAACAACGATGTGATCAGGAATTAGGGACACAATTGTTGGAAGAGGGCGCAAAAATTCAGAATCAATTTGCTGAGACGTCTATTTCGCGTGTCTAAAGAATGTTATTCATTTTTGTGACATCATTTTCTGTAATAAATCAGAAGCAGAGTGAATTTTCTCGCCTCGAGTTCCTATAGAAGTATTTTTTGAATGAAAAGTTCATCTCAATCTAGCTATCACGTGATTTTGTAATAGTTCAAATGACCCACGATTTGCCCCAAATTTTGTATATACAGGGTGATTCACCTCGATGACCTATTAGACGTGCATGAAAATCATAATTTTGTGCTTAAAATTTGCGTTTTGGGAAACATACCGTCTTATTTCAAATTGAACACCCAGTATATTATTGCATCATTAGCCTATTTCATGACAATTTCAGCAATATGCCAAGATTGGGGTAAAAACTCAAGGGTTCATGAGTTGATGAAATTCTTACGGAAAAAAATGATGGTGATGAAGACTCGCATTTTTTTAATATTTCTGCAGAGAATGTTTTCTCGGAAAAAACCTTTCTAATGATCGATCCTGCTAATACGAAGTATTATAAGGCGGTTTGGATAAAAAGGTTCAGAGTGTTCATGAGAAGATTATGGACTTGGACAACTCAAAGTCATCAAAACTCAAATTTTTAAATTGCAATCTATATTTTTCATTATTTCAGTCAATTCTAAGTATAAGAAGAGGGGGGTCAAGCGAAACCTATGCCTCAAGTAGAAACTTTAAGAGTAATCAAGGAAAAACTTGAAATGAGGAAAAACTGCAATTTCCAACTGAGTGGAAGTATTTTTTTTCCGATATAACGACAATTTTAAAGATCTGAAATACAAATTTATAGCACAAAATTATGAAATCAGTAACTTTATAACGAGGAAAATTATGGAAACCAGAAAACGTGATATTTTGTTGCAAAATGGCGAAAGCGCATGATGAATAAAGAAAGACATAATACTAGTATATTCTGAAACAAATTGCAGAATGGGCTCCTATTCCAACACCAATGCAAAATTCGAAAACTCGCTCCTTCGTCGGAATTGTCTTCTGCAACGAGTATTAGACGATATATTCTCTATTTTCCTCAAGTTTTGTGAAATATTGTCGAAATTCAATGAAAAATTCATATTATACATCCTTGTGACATTTGTATTGTATCTTGGCAGTTGGTGTGACTGTTCCGAAAATTGATAGATTACGGAATTTGAATTTGAATCGTACGTTTCGAATTTTGAAATAATTTAAAATTACGCATTAAATTCGTGAATAATGTCAGACGAAATCGATTTAACACCACCAGAATCAAGAGAAATTGCGAATAAAGTTGCAAATCATTTCACTATATCCAAATTATATCATATTGACAATTGAAGTCTGTTGAAATTTGATAGGATCGGAAGTCAGTGTAGACAACCACAAAACGAAAAATATAACTGAAAACAATGCTGTAATGAGTTCATAATAGTACTGTTTTTAAAACTGTAATGAGTTCATTATAGTACTATTTTTAGTAATGTAATGGACTCATTACGATACTGATATAGAGAAAAGCATTTAAATCAGTTATGAGATGCTTGGCACTGAATCTTTTTTTTAAATTTTGTTGGCCTGAGCAATATACCTCCAATATCTTAATCTACCCCTTTGCATCAGAATTATAACATTCGAAACTGCCCTTCGTGCCGTGATGGGCGTCAATAACCAGGAAATTGCACATCAAATATGATCGACGATAAAATCATCAAGTTGATGGGGCTGCACCTTTGCTTACTGGCTGGTCGATGTCCAAACACTCAATTACCTTATGGCTAACAGGTTGCCAATATATGATAATGCAAAAAGCTTTTTCGCAGGGAACTTGGCGTGACTGGCTCGACTCATTTGGGAATTAATTGAAAGCTCATATTCCGGAGAATTGTTGCGATATTTAATCACTTTTTAATCCCATTCTATTCAGTGGTCGAGTAGGCACTGTCATTAATCTTCTTTTTATGGAACCAGCTAGGATGACATGTGAGTTTGTTGTCCCATTTCTCTCCATAACTGAAGGCAATAAATTCGTACAAAATGGGATCACTTTTTTATAGGTCCTGAGTTATTGCTCTAACTCTAACTATACTTATAAAGTACCTATAGTATATTCTACGGCGAAGGTAAATGGTGTATCAACAAGGAAGCGAAATTTCAATTACGATTCATCATTTGACAGCATAAAAATTTTGTCCTATTTATTGACATCTTCAAGAATTAGACTTTTGAGAAAGATATAAATAAGTTTGACAAAAATATGCAAGAAAGGTCTAAAAATAAGTCCATAACTATTACGTCATGAAAAACCAACTTCAAAAGGCGAACTCCTGTACCTGCGTTTCACGTAGCGCCGTCTTGCTGAAAATAAATTTTGTCTTTAAGCGAAATACGGTGTAATGTTGTTTGTGGAATGCCCAATTCTCAAGATCGATGAGAAATCGACAAAACAGGGTTTTTGGACTACAGCAGCAATATTTTCAGTTGTTCTTGAGCGTCGCACACGGTTTCTATTTGTCACATCGCTAACTTGTCCCAACAGCTCACATTTTCCCGTAAAATCGTTATATCTCCTAAAATATTTGTTACAGACCCCTCAAACATAAACATTTTTTAAATATCGAGCTCTGATCTAAAACATAATGAGCTTTCAAGTACGTATCTAGCGTCCAGGAGTGGCGGCAGCCTCGAGACAATTATCTTTTTTTTTTGTTTATTTTAGTTTATAACCTATGATTTCTGAAATAATTGACTAATCGCCCGACTGCAAGCATTTTTGTGATCTACGTAATCATAACAATTGAAAGAAACCTATAAACTTCACACGAAGGATCTTTTACTCTTTTTTTTTCATTTTTAAGGTCGAGGTATTGCTTATTTGAATGAAATTTCTCGATATAAAATTTCATGACGAGTTAAAAGTTCCATAACAACTCAGTACCATAGAAATTCAAGAAGAATGTCGAAAAAATACGAGGAATTCTCTGATCTGAAGTCGGGAGTTTTTGAGCACTCGTCATATTTACAATTGGCGCATAAATGAATGGAACTTTTGTCATTGCCATTTAAAAAATGTATTGATGCTAATTGAAATATACACTTTTTATGAGCTCAGTAAACATCACTGAATAAAATTATAAAATTTGAAAAATCTTTAGTATTGTGGAACATTCATTTGGTTCCGAATATTTCAAATGAACCAAAACGTACCAAATTCGCACAAATTCTGCCTACTCACGAAATATATAAGTAGGAAAAAAAATATAATACATATATTAATTTGAGAAACTAATTCCTCCTTAATATTCAGCGATAAAAATATCTGCATCGACTGTTGCGTGTTCTGAAGTTGGTACCATGATCTGATTAGCTTGGTCAAATGGTTTAAGTTCATAACTCACTCTTACCTACAGTTTTCACGAATTGCAAACGAAGGAAACACGTAATCGAAGATCGAAGACTAGGTATCATTTAAATTCAGGTTCTACCTACAGTTAATAAATGTTTGATTCAATTCGAAACGCTTATCTGCCAATTGCGCCCTTGAAGATAACAGATATGTATACAAGTTACAGTGTGAGTATTAAAGTCGTACATTAAATTTAAATATGGACTCCCCTAATCACATAAAACACTTTTTTCAGATTCTGCTCAGGTAAAAAAGTTACAAGCATTTGAGCTAATGCACCCCTGTCCATAATAATTACGGAATATGTATTTTAATTATAGAAAACTTTTCCCTGAATTTGAATGATACGAATCATACGAAAGTATCAAACAATGAAAAAATAGCCCATATATTTTCATCTGTGCACAATCTATAATAATGGTAAATGAAAAAAGTGTTTTATTTTATGAAAGGAATCCATAGATTGCTAAGATTCATAAGATTATTTCAAAATTAAATAGTAGATACTAAGTATACAGGTATAATATAGGTCTAGAAAATAGGTGTTCCTAAACTTATAAAAATGGTAACCAATTACATAAAATATCTTTAGAGTTTTTTATGAGAGCAGATGTAAGAAAACTTTGGAATTCACTTATATTGAAAATACTTCAAAATTGTTGAGCTTTTCAATAAAAACTATTAAAACTCCTATAAATGATTCTAACTTCTTAATTTGATAACTGGACTCTAGTTCTGAGACAGCATCACTGATCGAAGGTAAGAAAATACTTGACCTACTTCATTTCTTAAAAAAAAATTGATGTCTCACTTCCACATATGAAGTAAAAGAAGAAGGAAAATTTTTTGCTTTCATCAGAATAACCAAAATTTGAGGCCTGTTCCAGTGCAATCTATTAGTACCATTTTTTTTAGTTAATAAGACCATTTCACAGTAGTGAAGACTCTGCCTCACCTGGTAAATTTCGAGCAGATAAAAAACTGAGTTTCAATAACATAATCATATTCCGTTTGCTCCAAGGAAACTGGAAATCATGGAACCCAAAACAATTGTGAATGTGCCTATACTCTCATAAAATCCATGAACAAAATTGACGAAGAAATATAAAAAATGCAGAAGGTCCTAATTTTCTACACGAAACTGATCAATCAATCCCTTAATAATCCCTGCGTTATCGTTAAGGTAAAACATTCACAATAATCGTTACAATTTAAACATATTCGTATCTGCAACGTGCACATCTTAGGAACTAACCCATTGTGGTCGAAATGAAACTCACCATCGTCTCAATCAGTTGGCAAGTGATGCAACTCTGTCATCTTGGCAAAATCGCGGGTTTTCTACGTGAACAGAGAAAACGCTGCGGTCTGCACGGAGAAACTAAAAGGACTGTGAAGTCGGGCGCTGTTGGCATTGATTATGTAGAAGCGTCCCGGTGCTATTCAATACGCCGACGTCACCATTAACACCCCCACAAGGCTCATTATTTCGAAAAATATACCTAGCTCTCATACCTCAAATTCGAAAAAATTTGGAAAAGCACTTACGTGAAGTGGAGACAGGGTAAATCGACTATTGATGTTATTAAGGACTTATTATTTTAAATATTGGATGGTTTCGTTGGAAGCGAGGTTGGAAGTGAAACAGCACAAACTCAAGTTGAAGAGCTTTCTAAGGCATTCGACTATATGGAAGACGAGATATGCCTGAAAAAATTAGCAATATCAAGGTGTCAGAGGGATATCTCTATTCGCCTCATAGTTACAAAACCACATAACGGAGAAAATAGTTTCATATCAACATGACTCTTGGTACTCCTCAAGGATCGAACCTTGGGCCTCTTATATTTATTATTTTCATAAACAACCTCCCAAAGAATATTGACATTGTCTCATATCTCAGAGTAATAAACATAGATAGAGGGAGCATTTGTCATTTTCACGAAGCAAATTTTGTCCCCAACATGAACAAATTTGGCATGATGCGCGCGGAAATGAAAACATATCAGTGATACAATATTTCACTCAATTCGCGAGTTTCTCCATAAAGAACGCACTTCTTATGTCCTATAGTGAATCAACGTTTCATATTTACTCAAAATATATTGCAATAAATACCTAAATATATCAGAAATTCAGAAAACAAACTCAAGCGCGCCAAACGACGTGAAACAACCGATGACACTAGGAGAGCAAAAGTTGCCAAACCTTGGTATTCAGTAGGTATATATAGAAAATAATAATTATTTTTCTTATTATAAATTCGACAATTAGGAAAAATATCGGATACCAAATATTCAAATTTGCATATTTAATCGGGAATCACCGAAATCAATATATTTCATATAACGATATAGTGAAATTTTGGATTTGAAAACATATCACAATTGGTTATTATTATTATCAACAAAAGAAAAGAATAGTGGTTCTCACCCATAAACTCAAAATTAAAAAAAATAAAATGGAATTCCTAAACTACTAGAACACTAAAGAAATCTGCACATATTCAAAGCCACTTAACTAAGCTAAAGTCAAACTTATAAAATAAATATTTCTAAAAATAATGAAGAAACCCACACATAATCATATTTTATTGAGCTAGAGGCGATTCTGCTCTCGAATGAATTGGTCGAGTCAGTTATTGAAGGAATTCACCGAATTTGCACCAACAACAATATTTGGCAACAAATTCCATCCACTGAAAACTCTGTTGGAAAGAAAAGTTTGACGCTGTGTGGTCCTGAAATTCTCCTTTGCCAGTTTGAAGGCATGGCCGCGTAGTTGGGTGCTGCTTCTCAAGAAGAGGTTATCCAGATTCACACCAAAGAACCCATGCAGAGCGCGATACGTTACATTAAGATCACCTCTATCTCGCCAATCCCCAAAGGTTTGCAATAATCTCAAACGATTGTGATAGTCAGGTCTTATCCTCCCAAAGGGAATCCTTGTGTACAGACTAGGGAAGTTGATCGCTCCTGAGAGAAGGGCACCACACCTGCCAAGTGACGCGCATAGCTGCAATATAGTGCTAGTTCACACATTCGAAGCCTGGTTGTATATTTTTGTGTTGTCTGCAAAAATGCGCATAGAGATTTCAGTAGTCGAGGCAGATCAGACGTATAAAATAAAAAAGAATGGAGCCCAAGACTGATTCCTGCGGGACGCCAGTGGGCATAAAATTACCCACAGATGAATGAACGTCCGCAACTCTCACGCGAAAGGTTCGATCAGATAGGAAAGCTCTGATCCACGAGTGCAACTTTCCCCATATGCCTAGGTGTTGTAATTTATGCAGAAGGCGACTAGTGGGACCCAGTCGAACGCCTTGGTTTAGTCCAAATACAGGACAACTCAAACAAATTATATCTCAACAACGAAAAACCAAAACTGTAACTTTCGTATCTTCCTCTGCGATACCTACGAGTGAAGCAATGTTCTAGGCATTCAATTTGTCACTAGAATTATATGGGAGAAATGTTCATCAATCAAAAATTACAGCCAGCCATATATGCAATCAGATGCGTAAGACAAATAATCACCAAACAGTACTTCCAACCTACTAATGCATTATTCCGCACCTCATTTTAGAAGATCTTATCGAATACTATCTGATCCTGAAATTTCGCTTCAAAATTTCTTAAGAAGCCAAGATTTTGATCAAAAACATTTTTTTTCTTTCTTCTCCTAACGGAACTTACCTATTGTCATATTTGCTAATGTAGCTGTCAGCTGTCGTATCGTCGTATCTGTCAAAAAAAAGTGAAATTGTCACCTGCACTATCACCTGTAATATTTATTTAACGATTTGTTAAGTTTGTCAACTTCCAATATTTCCGATAAAAACATTCATGCTTGAATTCAAACTTTTCATTTGATTGAAAACGTATATATTTTCATCAAAATGGTATGTATAGTCGAAATGCACTCTCTGCAACTTGACTGAGAAATTTTTCAGATGCAATTTATGCTGCTGTTTAGTCGGCAAGGGAAGTTACGTTTACAAAAATGGTACGTGGCACACCCTGACAAACTGAAGAAGAAAATTACTAGGGAATTGATCACCACCATACTTGCTCGAAAACCAAAGATGTGTAGTTTTCTTGAATGGAAAGACTTGAAGATTGTCTATAAAAGGTTTGTTTGTGTACGTAGGAGATCTTGTTTAAAATCAATAATGTTGTTTTTAGGTATGCAAGTTTATATTTCTGCTGTGCTATTGAACAAGATGATAATGAATTACTTACTTTGGAGGTGATCCATCGTTATGTAGAGTTATTGGATAAATACTTCGGTAGTGTAAGTCAACGAGAAATTTTTTGTGGAACATACTAAACTGTGACTTGATCTTTTGTAGGTTTGTGAGTTGGATATTATTTTCAATTTTGAAAAAGCTTATTTCATCTTGGATGAATTACTCCTTGGAGGGGAAATTCAAGAAACAAGCAAAAAGATTGTATTGAAAGCTATTGCTGCTCAGGATCTTTTACAAGAGGTTAGTCCTGGAAATGATGATATCTAATCTAGTGGATACCAGTTAATATCTGGAAATTTTTAACCTTTACGAGTTCCAAACTTCTATTGAAGTACAAATAGTATACACATCTTTTTGATAAACTACAATTTCTCCTATTTTAAATCTAGTCTATATAGTATGAGATACACTCGTATTTTAATTTAGCCATTGAGCCAAAGTAACATATTTATCAAAGATTTCTGAAGTCTGATCAGATATTTTTAATATTCCATTCCTTCTTATTTTTATATTCATCTCTATGAGACATTGAAATATAACCCATGAATAACTGAGAGATGATACGAAAAAAAACAATATTTCACTTTCTTTTATTTATAAGCATTCCTCAGAATTACCAAAGATCTTATTTATTTATAGAAATATTATTACTGGTACAACCTTTTGTGGTCTATCAAAAAGAGTGTAAATTTTCGATTCAATGCCAAAACTATGCCATAAAAAATGATAAATATCCTAGTCCAGATATTATCCAAAGAGAGATCTTTTTAGTCCTATGCTCTTGCGATGTTCACATCGTCACTCAATGCTTCAAACGTAAATTTGTGTTATTTTTCTGGTTTTCTTCAAATGCACCCCAAAGGATTTGAATGACAATTGATAGATGTGACGTTGCCAAAAGTGATAAGTAATGCTGACTTGTGTTAAATTTGATGTTGGAAGCTCTTCTACTTCCATTTTTGTATCATTGGTTCATTTTTTTCAATCTCATGCAGTTGAATTAATAACCAGGGTGAAAATATTTTTTGTAGGTAACTTGGTTAGTCGATTCATATTTTCAAAAACATTTGCAAGCAAATTTTTAAAGAGGCTCACGTAATTTAAAAATTTAAATCATCCAAATTAGTAACATTAATATGAAAAATTATCTTTTAAACATCAATTTTTTTAATAACCTATTTCAAATTCTGTATGAGAATCAATTTTATCAATATTTTAGGGGACTAATGCTTTTATGTATCATATATCTTATTAAACTGGGGTGAGTCTAAGTGGTTGTTAAATTTTTGAAGGAATGATATTTTTTGAATTTGAAGTGTGAATATCATATTTTTTGTATGCATTCCTAATACTAACTATTTTATTGAATTTGCATAATTCATATTGAACTAACCGATTTATAATATTAGCTATTGTATATTATAAATTTTTCTTGATGAATAATTAATCTATTTAATACATGGTTAAAGTTTTCAGTATGGGTGATTTTAATCTTGGTTGTTAATTTAACATAATTTACCATTATTGTAGTGCATGAAGGATTTGTTAACATTTTAGCTTTAAATGATTATAGAATTTTCATGTTTGCTTGATTTATGCTCCATTGCTTGTATATATTGAATTACACGCATATATGTTATTCACTTTTATTTATTAAAGTTAATAAAAATTGTTGCCATTGAATGATTGAAAAATTCTGATATTTAACTACTCGAATATTTTCATATAATTCGATTAATACTTATAACACGATATTGACTCATAATCTTGCAAATAGTTCCTTTTAGGTATCTTGAAAATTTTAGATTGAATCATAAGATTTCCAACGAGTTTTATGTATCCTATTGCTGTCCAAATTTTAGTATTTATTTCTGTTGATATAAAAAACGCCATATTATATAATTGTGTATTCTTGAATATTTATTTGTTTTATCAGTAATTGTTCTATTCCATACAATAAACTTGAAAAACATTCCCTGTCTTTATTTGAAGGTGTAATTTTGTGATGAAAAATTGTGTAATGTGAATAGTCTTTTTTTTGCGTATCTTAAAGCAATATTTTTTGGTAAGTGCTAAACAAAATATTTCCAGGTGCTTCAACATGATCTGCAATATAATTATAATAAAATATTGAAATCGGTGTAGGATAGTTAGAAATTTTCCTGTGATGAAAACCATTTAAGTCGCAAACATCCATAATTATTATTTCAAATAATTCATAATCTCAAATAACTGCTCTTCATTATTTAGTATCATTAGAAATTGATTGGTGCAGTCCTTTTGTTGGGTTATGTTCTAACTTTATTTGTAGTCGATTATTTTTTCCAAGGATGAAGCTGTGGAAGGTGCTTTAAGGGACATTGGTCTTCTGTAGTCAACGTTTCCAGATTGCTTTTTCACGTTTTATAATGAAAAAATATATTTATGTGTATAATTGTCTACTTGATATGGCCTAACCACCTGTATATATGTATGTATTAACAACATTTTTGTTTTGTCAAGTAAATAGGGACCATATTTCAGTTCCAATTTTGTTTTTTATTAAGGTAGCTTAATATTCATGATGAAATTAACTAAGAATCACACTTTTTCAATTGGCAGTAGAAATAAGGCAGGCTTACAATTTTCATGGAATACAAATATGAAATATACTTAGCAGTCTTCCATTGACCAATAAATTCTTCCTCAAGTCTTCCAAGCGACACAAACTAGTCTCCGTTAATGAGTTTTAAAGTTTATAAGCAACAAATTTTGTTTAGTTTCACTTAAATCCAAATATACCTACCAGTACATCTAAATTCTATAGGTTATTGTTGTATAAACCTTTTATCTCTGATTGTTGTGCTGTATAGTTTTTTAATATTTTATTGGAAAGGTGGTGGTTTTGCATATTGCATGTTCTTAACTAACATTTGTTAAAATTGGAGTTTGATTCAAATAAGTAAAAATCTTCGCAATTTTGTTGAATAAAAAATTTTCATAGATTCATTTGAGTTCAATAATAATTTGAATCGAACATTTTCCAATTATTACGAAATCTTTTGTAAAAATGTTCCCATAATACTTTCCTGTGATGTTCTTCCAATATACTAATAATTTTTATGAATTTGTTTTATTCTACCTGAGTTTGTATACATGTAAACATAATAATTATGTAGAGGTTGTGTGTTTTGATAAGAAATACCAATGTCGCGAACATCAATTTTGAAAGTAGATAAGGATGCAGGATAATCTCTAGGTATGTTGCAATCTGCAGTGATCATATTTAATTTTCAATTATCACTTACCCTCGTTCATAATTGATGTTTGTTGATTACAATTGGAAATTAATTTTCCCCATTTTCAGGAGGAAACACCACAAGGCTTCTTTGATGACCATGGACTGGGATAAATTCTATGGGAAAGTGACATCATTGTCTTTTTTCTTACAGGGTTTAAAATGTTCATGATGAAAGCATTCTCCAATAGTTTAGTAGATTACATAAACAAAATTAAGCCCTTTCTCTTTTCTAACTCTGTATTCAACAATTTCAACTTTTAGCACTATTTTTTTGGTTTTGTTTCAAGGTAATATTACTACACATTTCATTGAATCGTACGAATAACTTAGATAATACACAAGCTACTATGGGGGCTATTTTATCCATAGATGTTGATATAGATTTTATCACTCTACTAAGACCAAAATACTACGAACTTCTCTATTTTTCTACCTTCCTAATTGAACTTTTCTCTACAAGAAAAAGAATTTTATATACAATATAGCACACTGGATTTTCATGTATTATAATTGTATTTTTCTCACTTGCTCACTATTAAGAATTTCAAGAAACACATTTTAGCATGACACCCTTTTCGGGAATCGATATGTGCTTGAGTAATTATTAGAAGTGTTTCTGAATATTAGTTAACGAACAGTATTAGTAAACGATGTGTGCAATAATTTTAGGTGTCTTTTCTCTACTTTATCATTTTGTATTACTTGACAATCTACTTACTTGTTATATTGTTCAATGAAACTATTATATTATCTATTACGTTTTTTACTCCACACACCTTTAGAAACTTAGATTATTTTTCTAGTCAATTTTTCATTAAGATAAAACATAGCTTATAAAGCTGTTCAGTGGAAATTTTTTTCAGCTCAATCCAAATAAATCCCTAGATATATTGAAGGATAATAAGTAATTTTCTAAGGCTTATTTTCTTGATATTTGAAACAGGTGGGTCATCCAATAAATCATTTTAATTAAGTTTTTTGGTAGATGCAATAAAAGTGAAAATTTTAAAATAAAAGGAATATGTTGAAATTTTAAACTTTAAATACGAAAATTTAATGCCAGCATGAAATAATGAGACAATAAAATTTTCCTCGAAAAGGATTATTTTGAACGTTCATTATTCCCGAACAGATGAGCGCTATTTTATTTCTTTACTATGTCATATTGAATTTTAAGCCGGGGGTGGCCCCAAACGATAAGGTTCGAGTTACTTATGACGAATCCGTGATCAATTCTGGTCGTCCGTACAGCTGCCCGTAAACACGATAACTCTCAAACTGAACTACCTAGAACTTTGATGTTAGCAAGTTTTTTCTATATTAGTCGATTTGTGTCTGCATCATAAAGTTATTCTCGATTAAACATCAACGATCCAAATTCTCGTCATTTGCGAGAGGTTTTAATTTT
Organism: Harmonia axyridis; assembly: GCF_914767665.1. Lineage (NCBI taxonomy): Eukaryota > Metazoa > Arthropoda > Insecta > Coleoptera > Coccinellidae > Harmonia > Harmonia axyridis. Next base: position 10,400,721 of record NC_059503.1, read on the forward strand.
CTACTTTAATATGAAGAATTCTGCAGCTGAGGCTCATCGAATGCTCTTATATACCTGTGGTGAGGCCACTATCAGCGAAAGAACGTACCGAGAGTGGTTTCAACGCACCATCATGGTGGTGGAAGAGAGAAGGTTTTCGAAGATGCAAAATTTCAATAAATGCATTACTTGATCAAGATTCTTGGTAAACGCAACAAGAATTGGGAGGGACAAGCCATTTCAAAATGCCTGAAAGGTATGGGAATCATTCAAAAACAAGAAAATTGGGTGCCGTACGAGTTGAAGCCGAGAGATGTTGAACGGCGTTTGTTTGCTTGTGAACAGCTGCTTGCAAGGCAAAGACGGAAGGGATTTCTTTATCGCATTGTGACTGGAGACAAAGAATGGGCTCATTATGATAACCACAAGCCCATAAAATCATCGGTATATCTCCGGAAGTAGAAACGGCTGAACACTTGATATGCAAGTGTCCAGAGCTGGCTGGCCTAAGAACCATTCTCATGGGCAAGCCGGTCCTGGATACCAGAGAGGTAACGGCCAAGGCCTCTAGGGGGGTTGTCAATTTTATTAACGTCGTTGACGACCTCCCTGGGTTTCTATGAATGAGTAGGGCAGTGAACAAAAGATCTGCATGGTCGCAGTTCCCGGAAGGCATACCGAAGCAAAACGACCCCAGTTCAAATAATAATAATAATAATCGGTATATCTCTGCTTATTTGTCGACGGCCAAACCGAATATTCACGGTTCCAAGGTCATGCTCAGTATTTGGTGGGACCAGCTCGGCATGGTGTAATATGAGTTGTTAAAACCGAATGAAACAATCTCGGACAATCGTTATCGATCGCAATTAACGCGTTTCAGCCGAGCATTGAGAGACAAACGGACGCAATACAACGAGAGACATGATAAAGTGATTTTACCGAATGACAATGCCCAACCACAAGTTGTGAAAGTTGTCAAGATACACTTGAAAACGTTGAAGTGGAAAGTCCTACCCCATCCGCCGTATTCTCCAGACGTTGCTCCTTCGGACAATCACTGAACAGCACTTCCGGTTATATGTAGAAGTGAAAGATTGGATCGACTCATGGATCTCTTCAAAAGATGACCAGTTTTCTCAACGCGGGATTCGTACGCTGCCCAAAAGATGGTAGAAAGTAGTGGCCAGCGATGGATAATACTTTGAATCATAAATCTATAACCAGTTTTATACAATAAAGCCTCGAGTTTCGGAAAAAACGGCGCCCGCAAAGTGATTATTAAGTAAATCGGTAGATCTACTGAAAAATCGGTATGCACTGGCAACACCGCAACCACGCAGCTAACTTCACCTACTTCCTGACGAATTTTCCGTCGGACAACAGGTGTCGCCCCCAACCGGAAACCAATCGATGGGCGGGGCGCGGAGAGCGGCGCGGCACCGTCGCGACGCATCGGTTCCGGCGGCATCAGCGACACAGCGTCGGAGGCGTATCGTATGCGCACTCGCTCCTCCAATCAGCCAGTCGTTAGTGATGGTTAGCTGTGAACGGGAGACGTCGAGAAATGCGCCTTAGGCATGTAACTCTGTCTCTCAGAGATACCAGAAGGCCGCAGCATGTTCGCTTACGGTTTCGAAATCACATAGACCTGTAATATGCCAGCGGCCAGTGCGAGTTCGCGGTAAAAATCTGGCGTGAGCGACATGGCGTCGGTGGTCGGCTCTGCCGATAAGCCGCCCGCCTTGCATGGTCACAGCTTCTTGAAGAAAACGTTCCACAAACTCACCAACTGCCATCACTGCAGCGAAACGCTCTGGGGCCCCATACAGCAAGGCTTCAGCTGCGAAGGTAGGCCACACAGAAACGCTATCCCTTCAACCCCGTTTCGACCGACCCTGATGTAGGTCATCCCCTTGTTTCGAATTGCTGCACCAACAATAATGCCAAACCTTTTTCTGTCGTTTTAGAATTGTAGTTTTGTAATTTCGTTATTTCTTGTTCGGTTATTTGAAGCTATTCCCCAATCGACTTTGGTGTCGAATCGATATTTGTTGTGGGAATTCGCCACCCTCTAATGTTTCAACCTCAAATTTACTTCTCGGCCGTCACTTATCACCCAAGGTCTTAGTTTAGAAGTCATTTCATACCAAGTCGATTCCCTTCGAAACATTCTTATACTGTGATATCATTTCCTGATTACTAGACCAAATAATCATCTTCTCCTTTGAGCTTGTCAGATTCCTCTGATATAGTCAGAAATGCTTCAGCTTGTATTATATTTACTGATCAATATTTGTATTCCTTTTGGACATTGGACTTGTTACTTCAAAGGTACACTGGAGAGTTTTGCAAAGACGAAAGAATAAAATTTGCTATGATTGTCATGATGTCATTTGAGGGAGTAACCTTCGGTTGTTGCGACAGTAGATATATAACAATAATAGATCAAAAAACTGTCAAAAATTAAGTCTTGAACTAGCTTTTCTTGAATGTACAAGATTTTTTCCTCAATATCCACGTACTAGGTACTGCCAAATCCTCAATAACCTTCAATATCCTAAATTCCTGTCTAACATCCTTGCACCATATCTATCATTTCATGATTCCTAGACCAAATACTTTTTCTGCTGCTTCTTTCATTTATTATATTTGCTGATCAATATTTGTATTCCTTATGGTCATTGGACTTGTTACTGCAAAAGTACTGTGGAGAGTTTTGCAGGGACGAAAGAACATTATTGCTATGATCCTTGCAACATCTAATAATTTCTTGATTTCTACACCAAATTCTTTTTCTGCAGCTGCTTCTTCCAGTTTGACATATTCCTCTGAAAAGTCAGGAATGTTTCAGCTTTGTATTTATAATATTATATTTGCTAATCGATATTTGTATTTCTTTTGGTTATTGACTTGTTACTGCAAAGGTAGTGTGGAGAGTTTTTCAAAAGACGAAACAATAATATTTGTGATTATTGTCATGATGTCATTATAGAGGAAGTAACCTTCTTTTGTTGAATTCGTACAAATGTATATAACAAAGATAGACAAAGAAACTGACCGAAAGGTTTGTGTAGGGGTTGAACTAGCTTTTCTGGAATACTCAATTTCCTCAATTTTTCCAAATCATCAATAAACCTTCAATATTCTAAATTCTCTTCAACGTTCCAATCATAGGTATAACCTGACATTGGTTCTTTCAGTTTGGCACATTCATCTGCATCATTCAGAAATGCTTCTGCTTCACATTAATTTATGATATTTTATTTGCTGATTATTCCTTTTAGTTATTGGACTGTGCTAAGACGAACCAACAATATTTGCAATGGTTTGTCATATATTGAATTTTGTGGGTTGGCCTTTTTTTATGCGCCAGTATTTCGCAGAGGCGGCAAAATAATGAGACATAAAAATTAATATATTTGATTGAAACGGATCTGATTTCATATAGAAGTTTCATTTCTAGAGTGCCCACTTCAATTTTCTCTCTTCTGCAAAATCTCCAATTCCCTTCAGCATCCCAAATTCTCTTCCTAGCCTTTTACTGATTACAATACTAAATACTTTTCTGTTTTTTAATTTATTGCATTCCTTTGAAATGATGGTCAGAAATTCTTACTTCCTTACTGCTGTAAAATATTCAATATCCTTGAACATCCCAAAATTTTCCCACAACGTTCAAAACATTGTTGCAGCATCTGATCATTACTCGACTCCTAAACCAAATGTTTTTTTTTCTAGTTCTTCCTCTACTTAGTCACATTCGTCTGAAATAGACAAGCCTCAGCTTGATGTTTATCATTGTACTTGTTACTGCGAATGTTTTGTGGATAGTTTTGTGAAGACGAAGCAACAATATTTGCAATGATTGTTAGGTATAGGATTTTGAAAGACTGATCTTCTCTCTTTGAAATTGTGTGACAGTATGTAGCAGAAGAGGAACAAAGAATCTGGTGAAATTTAAAGAAAAAAATTATATTGAGGTTGAAATTAGTTCATTTGCATAAACAAGTTAAGTTCTGGTTTACCAAATTGTCTCCCTACTTCAAAATTCTTGAATATCACAAATTTCCTCAAATGTTCATGCATGTTTTGAGACAAAACATTGGGAAAGCATGTTGGTTTTTGCCTGCTCTCATATTAATTTTACTAACTAAGAGCCCAGTGAAAGTTAAAGAAAAAATTAAAAATACAATCAATTTTTCTTCACACAAAACACCTGCTTTTGAGTTATCCTATAGTGAAAATTTTTCAAGATGAAAATAACGAATTTAAAAGAAAAAGTTTTTATATTTCAATTATTCAAATTTCGCGCAATAAAAGAAAGGAGTTACTTAGGAAAACTATTGCTTTTCCCCGCTTTTCTTCTGTGATTTATATCAGCATCGCGTGAGTTGCTGAACCAAATGGCTATTATAAGATTTTAGAATGGTATCGTTCTCTAACACCCCTACTACACATTTATCGACTTAAAGCTATTTTCACCCTTACGGTAATAACGTTTAATAAAGACTTTCTATGTAATTTCGTTAATATTTCTTTTATGTTTGAATATATCCAAGAGAAGGCCGTTTATAGTTTTGTTAGATTGTTTATTTGCTATTCAATTATGAACTTCGAGTATTTGGTTCATTATTTTAATCTGATGAAAAGGATTTTTCGAAGACTATAAAACGAATTTAAAAACATCAAACTTCACCTTCATCTAATAGTTCTGAGATTGTACAATTTTAATTATCCGATCTGGAAGAAAACACTTCAAAGAAGAAAAAATCGCGTAAGCCTGAATGTTAATTTATTTATTCGATTTATTGGCTTTTTTATGAATTGTAGTATTTTTATCAAACGATACCTATGTCGAAAGTTCTGTTATAATTTAATATTCATATTAAGTAACCTTTCTTAAGTATAGACTCCTTGGAATTTTATAATTCGAACCTTTTTATTAATTGTTTCCTTTTAAGAGTTGTGATATTTTGAAATAAACCATTAAGTTTATGAAACTAACAGTGTTTTCCCATTATCGAATCTTGTGGTTTCTTAAGACTTACGAGAGGAAGATAGAGTGTTGTTTGGATGTTATGTTTGAAAAGAGCGTTATTCATAGTATCATATCGCACGATGCAGTCGGAATACTAAAATATGAATAATTTAACATATGGTGTGCATATATATGGATTGGATAAAAAGATAGGGACAATGACATAAGCCACTTAATTATATGAAACATATTTCATATAAATTCCATTGCGGAATTAAAGGGGACAGGATATACAATAATTCTAACTTATTAGTTTCTCTTAGTATTCGGAAATGAGTACTGCTTTTAATGAAACAATTTAACAGTTTCTGAACTTTGTTTGAGCGTGTATTTTTTCCATGATTAAATTGCATAATCTACTACATAAATCACATAAGAAATATCAAAAAATAATACATAGTGTTGCCGTTATAACCATTTTCAATATAAATTTGAAAAAACGCACAAAAGCTCCTGTTGGTTCAAACTTTATTAAAATAGCTTGAAGTGAATGTAAAATCAAATAATATCTTGTCACACTTCCCCCAACTAACTTCTTATAAGATCTTAGACGCATGGAATATATCCCTAATGCTGCAGTCATTCACATCATATTTTAAAAGCCATTAGCTTCTCAATTGAGTAACAAGCACCTTGATACATACATATGAGAGAACTCAATAACGATCATCACTTCATTATTGATTTGCAAGCCTCTAGTCTATATCTTTCATTCTACACTGATACGCTCCACTTAAAGCCTGTATGTGAGCACTTAATGCAGAATATTCCGTAGATTACAGTTTAAGAGGTATTGATGCTGTAGGTATTGGATGTGGTAGTTGCTCAGGTCTTATCTTGATGGTTTTATAAGTCTTCAAATTTGACATTTTTAAAAAAGATTTAGGTATCATTTCTTCTTTTCAGGGTTAGCTAGAATGGGTTTCTGATTAAGTTAGTAGGTAATCTGTAGTTTCTGATTATGACAACTTGGCTGTCAAAACATAATTGAATTGATAATTAAAACATTCTGTGACAAGAGGATAGTTACTTCAGCTTTACCATGTGCATGAGTATGACCTTGGAACCGTGAATATTCGGTTTGGCCGTCGACGTGGGAGCATGGCCGGTATATCCCCATGCTTTTCTGCGTTTGGGATTATCGTAATAAACCCATTGTTCGTTTCCGGTCACAACGCGATACAGAGATCCCTCCCGTCTTTGCCTTGCAAGCCGCTGTTCACAAGCAAACAAACGCAGTTCAACATCTCTCGGCTTCAACTCGTACGGCACACAATTTTCTTGTTTCTGAATGATTCCCATACCTTTTAGACATTTCGAAATGGCTTGTCACTCCCAATGATCCTGCCAATTCTTGTTGCGTTTGCCACGAGTCTTGATCAAGTAATGCCTAAAATTTTGCATCTTCGAAAACCTTCTCTCTTTCACCACCATGCTGGGGTTTGAGGTCAAAATTACCGTTCTTAAAGCGTTGAAACAACTCTCGGCACGTTCTTTCACTGATAGCGGCCTCACCATAGTTATATGAGCATTCGATGAGCCTCAGCCGAAGATTTCTTCATATTAAAATAAAAATTAAAACCTCTCGCAAATGACGAGAATTTGGCACGTTGATGTTTAATCGAGAATAACTTCATGATGCAGACACAAATCGACTAATATAGAAAAAAAACTTGATTTTCTGCGCTTGGGGTTATCGTAATGAACTCATTCTTCGTCTCTAGTCACAATGCTTGAAAGAAATTCCCTCCGTCTTTGCCTTGCAAGCAGCTGTTCACAAGCAAACAAACTCCGTTCAACATCTCTCGGCTTCAACTCGTACGGCACCCAATTTCCTTGTTTCTGAATCATTTCAATGACTTTCAGGCGTTTTGAAATTGCTTGTTGCGTCACTCCCAATGACTCTGCCAATTCTTGTACATTTGACACGAGTCTTGATCAAGTAATGCCTCCAATTCTGCATGTTCCAAAACCTTCTCTCTTCTACCGCTATGTTGGTATTCGACATCGAAATCAACGTTCTTAAAGCGTTGAAACCACTCTCGACACGTTGTTTTACAAATAGCGGCGTCGCCATAGGCATTTGAGAGCATTCGATGAGCCTCAGCCGCAGATTTCTTTATATTAAAACATAAAATAAAAACTTTCCGCAAATGACGAGAATTTGACTCGTAAGCTGAAATGTTTAATCGAGAAAAACTTTATGATGCACACATAAATCGACTAATATTTCGATGGCGTTATATTTACAAATACCTAAGCTTATTGCATGATATCTACGATCTTACCGCTTCAGCTATCTATTGCAAAACGGCGAAAGCAAAGTTGTACACCCAATATTACAGGAGTTATTTTTAGAATCCTTTTGACATTTCTTGGATTCTTCAATACTGTCATCTACCCTCAGGTCCACCCTGCATCACAGGGGCTCGAATCCCTGATCGCATTATCCCAAGCTATCCCCATAACCGATATGTGGATAAAACAAGTGAGCTTATCGAGATCGAGGTGATTATTGACGTCATTTCTAATATAATTGATGTTTACATGGCTTTGCGGGTTGTTGCTGTTATACTCAGGGTCGAAATTATTTTTATCCTGGAAATCTATTAATTGTTCCATACATCCAACGAATCGTTCGCTCCGCAAACGTTATCATCATAACAATTGCAATAGAGGTGGATGTTACGTCGCTATCGATGGTTTGGATTGGATTGGTATTCCCGAATTTCTGCGAAGCGATCACTGTCCAGAAACGCCCAACTTTTGCTGACGTCCAGGCTTACGAGGTCCGTTCAAAATGCCTCTCCAAAATGGAAACTTGCAAGTTTGATTGATGGTTTGCTAATTGATTCTATCGAAGGTAGAGGAAGCTTTGGCAACATTTTCGCTGGCAGAATGCATTTCGGAACGTTCTGAACAACTTTAGTTTCATATCCCTCTATTAGTATGTGTCTGCAAATAGGCTAGATGACACTATTATTAAATCTTCTCCAAACTTCAAGACCTTTAGTTCTTACTAAAAGTCTTAGAGAATGAGGCATGTCAAAAGGATTATAAAATCCTAGTTTTCTTTTTTTTGTTAAGGATTAATTCTAAAAATTTAAGTAAAATGAAACAAAAATATGGAAGAATCATTGAAATATCTCTAGAAATGAAAAAGTTATGGGACTTTGAAGTTGCGCTTGGAAGAATAATTTCATAGTACGTGTAAGTGGCGTGACGTCACTCACTAGACGACTGGTATTCGCAGAGTGCTTACGAATTCATTGGTGTACAATCACTTGTGCCGTTCGTGTCGTGTTTTGTTCGTTACACGATGGCTGAAATAACTTACTATATACATACATATTAATTACTTTTTTCTCTTTTTACTTTTTACCCCTCACATAAATATGTTTTGCCATTGATAGACTTCAACAACCAGTACTCAACTACAAACTGTTTATGAAACGTTTTTTAAATAAATCATCGTTATAAGTTGAACCATAATGAAGCAAACTCAAAAGTAGATACTTACTTGAAAAGTTTAACTCCTTTAATTTCAGCACTGACATAAGATGGATTTGAAGAAAAAAAAACTCCATCACTGCGAATATATCTATTTTAGGCAAATTGTCACTTTGTCCTTTCACGAAGCCTTTTTCCATTATGGTGGCATAAAAACAGAACTCTAGTTAAAACTACACTGTACAACTACAAACGGCGCGAGAGCCTTGGCGCGGCTAAGTATTTAAACGTAATTTATGGTGTAGGGATCACAAGCAAGTGCCGTGACGTCACAGACCAAAGACGTTCCGAGCTAAAATACGTAAATTTAAATAATCTATTTATCAGTCATTTATTGATGGATTTTCAAAATTTTTTCACTGATTTATCAGTTTTGCTCTATATTTTAATTCTATCGTTTCAAATATAGTATTATCAACATGACTAAACTAGTCCATTTTCATTTAAACATTGAGATTGATAAGATTTTCAATAAAATGAAAATATCTATACAATCTGAATCACCAATCAGAGCAAATTATGTCTCTTTCTAGCCCATAGATAGACAGATAGACTTATGTTTGTATAACATTCTATTCTATGTATCCTTCTTCTTCTTTCTATTTCTTTCTCTTTCAATAGGACTAGGTCCTGTTCAATCCTCTACATTTGGCCCTTGTCTGAGATCTTCCTGAGATACTGAACTCTAGCTCTCGTACCACCTTTTTGGTGGTCTTTTTGCCCATCTGTCTTCTGGCATTCTTTCTACGTGATCCCTCCAGAATCTTTAGCATGTCCTTCCCTATTCTTTTCTTATGTCATTACTCCTTATTTGGTCCCTGAGTGTGACTCCCTTGATGGTTCGCAAAATGCTCATCTCTGTGGTTCTCATCATTCTTTTTATTGTTGATGTATCAGCTCTAGTTTTTGAAGCATGTGTGAGAATAGGTCTCACACGCGTTTTGTAGATTCTGGTCTTGCTCTGTGAGCTCATCGCTCTGTTCCTCCACACTATATCTCTCAGATAGCCGCTACTCTAGATGTTTTTAGCGCTTGTGTTCGTGCCTCTTCTGTCAGGTTTCTTTAACTCGATATATTCACTCCCAGGTAATTAAATCTTGATACCTGCTGTATTATTCTGCTATCAACTACCAATTTGCATCTTATAGGATTTTAGAGATGGCCATCTATGATATAACGGTACTTTTTGTTACTTTGAAGTTTTGTTGTTATGACTCCTAGCATTTCGATTGAGTTCTGCCATTTAATCGTTTAGGGATGTTGAACCAGTAGCTTTCTTTTTTAGGAAATAGTAGACATAGTCCTAATTATATGAGGCAATTTTAAAATCGGTAATCTAGCCTATGTCCCTAAACTACTTACCTTAAAGGTTTGCTTATTTAAATAGTAATTGAAGCAAAAAGCATTGCTGAACATGACAGTTAGATAAAAAGACGGATCTTTATTGGATAGTTGAACCACAAAAGTAGCAAAATCGTTCTAGCTTTAGTTCTTGACCAGTTGAATTCTATAGAGAAATAGGTATAAAATCTTCTCCGGGAATTTACATGTTACCAGCTTCGAATGCTAATCTCATAGCTTTAATATCTACTGCTTTTCTGATATTTAGACAGGATTTTTTTAGAATTCATTTTGATGATCCTCTAGATTGAACCACAATTGTCAAAACTTAGTGAGGATACGGTTCTTGCCAAAAAGCCATCAACACAAAATTCTACACTAAACTTAAGTAAATGGTTATTGTATGCTCATCTCAATTCGATCGAATCATAGAAATAATTAGTGTTTAAGTACTCCAGTATCCTCTAATTTTCATTGTTTTGATGATGTGATCAGTTTGAAATTTCGTACGGACCTAGAAATTGGCATTTCTTTACAACATCCAAAATCCAAACTCTCTCGTTTCCGCTTATTTTTCATTTCTTCATTTAGAAAGTTCTTGATGAAGTTTTTTAGTTAATACGTTTCATTTTTTGCACAAAAACAGCGCACCATACGAAAAAAAGAATAAAATATTTTCAATCACAAACTGAACGAGATATTCAAAAATTATTCTTAATAAGAAATATCTCAGTGGCGTGTCTTTTTTTTCCTTCAGAAAATTAACAGCAATGAAGTATTTGCGAACAAAAATTATAGACCAGAAGTCGTTAATTTTTTTGCAGAATCACTTATTCAATAACACCTTGTATATACTGGTTCTGGTGGGTCTACATGAAATTTTGCATGAAGCTGAAAATTGATATTTCATTCATTCTAAACAAAAGTTGACTCAAAAATGAGCCAAGTTTTCCGCCTAATCCAACCAAATGAACAAAACATAATTTTCAATACAGGAAGTTTTATTCCCTGTTGTTCCAATCGAACTTCAAGATTTCAATTTCATCCTTTGAAAGCGCCTCAACCCATCATATAATAAGTAGTATATGTAGGCATACTTAAACCGGAATAGTTTCCTTGTTCCAAGATAACATTCAGATGCGTTCAGTGGCGGAGAAAGGGTTGAATAGATAAACCATTTCCGAACCTTCGCAACCGTTGACTAGAAAGCCTTCTATAAAACCCAATCGCACAGGTGGCGTAGGGCCGATTCCTATGCCACCTGTTATGTTTTCCGATAACCGTGACAAGGCAAGTCGATATCTAAGCCAGTCGGATCTTTCACGGCTAATGATATCGTCGAGGGCATGAAATAGATCCGGCGAGAAGGACCAACAACAACACACTCACATATATACACACACACCTCGAACAGAACGGCGGAAGGTATTGATTTTTCGGTATGCGCTCTAGTTACGTCATGGAAATGACGTCAGATGAATTAATTCAGTTTTACATGCGCCAGCGTTTGTTGAGCTGTCGGATGTGAGGCTGGATCGGACGAGGAATACTATTTGGAGATGTTGCATTCATATTTCCTGCTGTTTCTTGTTGGAAAATCCTGCTGTATGACATGCCAACAACGAGGAACTGGTTTCCGCATTCAGTTTACGTATTGATTTCGTCTTGGAAGATGTTGCCTTAGCCAACTCGCCTGAACTGGAGGGATCATCTGGAGAAACATCGCCTGAACAGGGACGTAGCGATAAGGGATGCTCTATTGGGGGCTACACGTTTTCAGCGTAGGAGAATCAACATATATTGAATTCAATTGGTGTAAGAATTGAAACCCCAAAATGTCATTTAGAGGTTAGAATTCGTAAACCATCAGGCAGTTGAACGCTTACAAACGTTTACCAACAACTTGTTTCAGTATGGAGCTCAATTTCAACTTAAAGTTCATGCTGAAATTTAAGTTGAAATAAAATATTCGCTATGAAAGGGCAGCCATCACGGAGCAAACTTGTCAAGACGTCATCAGGAATTTTAGTGTTCAGATTGAATGAGTGTCTTGAACGGGAAGGTAGACATTCGAAGTATTTGGGCGACATCATTTCTAAGAAATGAATTCCCAAATAGTGCATTTTTTTTGTAAAATGAGAATTCCATGCTTCATACAATATTTATGTTGGTAGTGTATGCAGAATCAGAGAAAATTCGAGAAGAATTTCGGAAGAATACTCTATCGACATTAGATCTGATTGAATTTTGCACGTAGCAATAAATTAACAGTTCCAAGTTTGATGTAAAAAATCAAGCAGAATATAGAAAACTAACGCAATTTTTTCTTGGCAACATATCCCATCAAATTGGAATTCTGCAAGTGAATATGAATCAACAATTTCGAACTTTGTTTATAATTTTCATCCAAACCATAGAAAAGCAAAATTTAAAAAAATTCTAATGTTTCATCAGATCCGTTCAAATATCTTTTGTATGAATGAACGCTACAAGCACCTTTTAGTGTAGCAAGTCAATTCTATGACAAAAATATTTGTAGAAATCACTGAAGATCAATTAATTTCAATGGACTTAGGGACAATATTATAAAAGGATAACCGACGGTTGAACCGTGCGTCAACTACCAAATTCTGTATTTCTAGAAAGGAATTTGGTAGTTGACGCAACGGTTGAACCGACGGTTATCCTTTTATAATACTGGCCCTTAGTGCTTTCATCTGCTGACTCATATTTCAACCTAGTGAAGTAGTTTTTTTGTTTTAACTGCTGTTTTCTCACTTTGCAGTAACAGTGAGTATACCAATAAATAGTTTTTTTTCATTTCACCTCGAAAATGCGCTTGATATATTATATCCGCATTGATTTATATCTTTTGTTTTTTCATTTATCGTTCCTTTATTAAATTGAAATTTCATACGAACGCAGCGACCTGAATTGTTTCGAGTATTTCACATTTGTTTTATTCATTTTGCTCATTGTACTGTCTAAACTTTGCTTTGAAACATCGAAAGAAAATGTTTACATACCATCTTTCCTTATTCGTATATCAAATCAAATTGTTTTTCTGTGTTGAGCTCTCTACTGAATAATTCAAAGAATTTTCTCGATGTTAAACCTAAGCAAAATTGCACATTGGTAACTGGCAAACTTGCAATACGTTGTTGGCAAATATTTCCGCCGCAGAAATAAAACAAAAATGCAACATATATTACGCATGAATATTAACAGTATAATCTTATGAGTTTAAATATAACAGCGCATTGAGAAGCATCATCTAAATTCATTCGTCTTGCCAATTCTTAATAACGAATTATCAATTTTTTTCACAGCATCTGAAGAATTTCAATGTAAACAACAAATTGTCATTGATGACCTTCCACTATTCTTCTATGTGTGAACTTTTCCTAATTTCCGGTTTCAAGTTCAACAGAGCTTACCTTAGGCAATAAAACTATTAATACCACGTCTATTCCCAAGGTTTTTACTACATTTCATTGATAACTGTCTATCTTGAACTCATAAAGTTAACTTTAAATAGCCACTCTGTTGTTTTGAGTCGTTCTGTTCCTTCAACGTCAAAACACATAAAAAATTATTGTTGTTTCTTTGTAATAAAGAACTGAGAAAGGTTTTCCATTCATTATTAAATATATTTTTATAGGTATTGAGCTTTTTTTGACTAATCCGTGGTCAAATTCAATTCAAACCTGAAATTTGTAGGATAGGTAGGCCCTTCAATATAAATATGTCAGCTTATTTTGTAAACGAATACATAAACTAATAACTACACCTATACGGGGAGACAGAGTTTTTGCTGAGGTTTTTATCTGTTCCCTTGTATCATACGTTGAAATGCATGATGACCCGTTCACATTTCTTCTGCTAATACTGAGATTCATCGACACCTGCTTCATTGTTGTAAATTAACAATTTGTATTGCTCTTGTCTAAAATATATCTTTATTAGCATAATTAAATTGAGAAACGTGTGTTATATTCGTCATTATCATCACGATACCACAGTTGATTGCACTGGGTAATTTTCATTCTTATCAATTTCCTTATTGCAAATGCTATCATTTTCGAGTTATGAAATTGCGACTCAAAACTGAGAGGAAAAATTTCACATTCTGAAATACTTGTGTACTCTGGGGTTTCCCTAACCAAATAATTTTTTGATAATATTTCAAATATCATGTTAAATATGTGTCGCAGTGGCGATAGCAGGTACATATCAATTAATATGTAGGTATTATCAAGTAGATATTGCGAACAATTATCAGGAAATGTATATTTTACCTTTAGAATGAAAGCACATGGTTAAATAATCATTAATTTCTTTAATTATAAGGAAAACATCAATTGTTCCTCTGGATTGTGAGTTTTTTCCTTTAAACAATGATTACGAATTATAGTTTTGCTTCTGAAATTAATGTTATTATCAGAAGATTATTACCAGATATTCAGTAGATGGAAACATTATGAGCTCGCTAGAATTTTCAGTTTTTATTCTAGAGGAACTTCAAATTAGCTCGAAATTATTCCAAAAGTCCACAAAATAATCCATAGAAATTGAAAGCATGAAACGAATGAGGACTTGTTCTCAAATTATCATAATTTACTTCAATAATATTGATAATGGTTATCAATAAAGTGTCAAGAAGGAAAAATTGCAAGGATGTCTAGAAACAAGGTGACAAATTGAGAAGAATACTGACTAGGCGTCTACTCAAATTTTCTATGGTTCTTGACACTACCAACATGAAAATTCACAATATGTTGCTTGAAAATGTTACACTCAATTTGAACTCGATGGGATCTGTTATCACTGAAGTATTACGTCCTTCTATGTTTCTGATTGTTTTAGTCGAAACGAAATTCTGCATAAAACTTGAAATTTTATTCTACATATAAATACAAAATCCCATCTCGATAGATTCGTTAGTTTTGAAATCATCAGGAGGACAAACTTTCGAACGACCATATTTACGAAACCCTTAGGTTGATTTTGCCCTGAAAATTTCAAGTATCTAGCTTTTACCGTTCAAGAGTTATCATTTTTACGGCCGAACCATACGAAACAAATCGAAATGAAACAACGAATTCAACCTCCTTGCAAGATGTCATTTTGATGTAACCAGAACCAAATAAAATCCAAGAACGTCTAAAAAAATTATCCAATATTTCAATTCATTGATTCTTTTGAATTTTGACTAAAATAATTTTTTTTTCCAGTATGTCACTTCGTGGTGCACGATCGCTGTCTCAAGGTTGTTGTATCTCCTTGTTCGAGCATTGCTGCAAGCCTAATCAAGGTAAGAGCATCATCACACACCCCTCAACTATCAAAGTTAGTTTGCAAAAGCTCATGAATTTCACATAATGATGAGCTCGCAAAAAGTTATGAAAGATGAATATTTTTTTAATACTCTTACATAGACGACCAAGTTGCGTAATCTGCTTCTACCCATATCGATTCTTTTTTTTCATGTAGATGGATGCTTCATCAATTAATTATTGGATTGAATAACGACAATGACGTAAATACCTTCAGTTTCAGAGAAATATCTGAAATGTTTCTTTTTTTGAATTTGAAAATTCACCTGAAAATATTCAGTATAATTGACGATGGTAAGTTTTCTCATTGAATAACATCATCTTTATAAAGGATGTTTTTTTTCGAGGTATATAACTTTAAGTTGGCATTACTGTTTAACATGGCGACCGATTTAACAGCTGTCAAGTAATTTATTCTCAGTTTGGTTTGCCAATTCATCATGAAAAGACTCACGCCTGAACAACGCTTGCAAATAGTGCAATTTTATTTCGAAAATAATGGTTCTGTGCGGAATACGTATCGCGCACTACGTCCATTTTATTTTGTTTAGCGATGAAGCGCACTTCTGGTTGAATGGCTACGTCAACAAACAAAACTGCCGCATTTGGAGTGAAGCTAATCCTCAAGTGAATGTCGAAACACCGTTATATCCAGAAAAACTGACTGTTTGGTGCGCTTTATGGGCTGGTGGAATAATTGGTCCGTACTTCTTCAAAAACGATTATGGCCAGAACGTTACAGTCAATGGTGATCGGTATAGAGCCATGATTATTAACTTTTTCATTCCTGAATTGAACCACCATGATGTCCAGGAGCTGTGGTTCCAACAAGACGGTGCAACGTGTCACACAGCTCGTGCCACAATCGATTTATTGAAAGACACGTTTGGTGACCGCCTAATTTCACGTTTTGGACCTGTGAATTGGCCTCCAAGATCTTGTGATTTAACACCGCTAGACTACTTTCTGTGGGGCTATGTAAAGTCATTGGTCTTTGCGGATAAGCCACAAACCCTCGACCATTTGGAAGACAACATTCGCCGAGTTATTGCCGATATACGGCCACAAATGTTGGAAAAAGTCACCGAAATTGGACGTCCAGATTGGACTACATCCGAGCCAGTCGTGGCGGTCATATGCCAGAAATCATATTTAAAATGTAATGCCACAAGATTATCTTGCGGATAAATAAAATTCATGTCAATCGAATAATCCATTGTTGTTTTATTGCAATTCAAAGTTCTATAGCTCTAAAAAAATACCCTTTATATGCAGGTCATTCCATTCGAAAACATGCACTTTTTATCATTTTAATATATCTCGTTGAAGGCTTTCGTTTTGAACAGTCCTCCATGAATATCAATGTGAATCAATCGAATCAATGTGAAAGATTTTTCTTCTTTACAGAACCCAGTAGCGCACTGTTGGTCGGAGCAGTTGAACACGAAGCGGAAATTTTGCAACGTCTGTAGAAGGAAATTAGACGACAGTTTATCCATCCATTGTGAGAGTAAGTATCATCCTCTGTCAATTCTACAGATCATTGTCGAGTGAAAGTCAAAAGATGATTATATTTCCAAAGAAAACATGACAAGAATTTTAACCAACAGAAAACATCCTCAAAACTACAATGTCAAAAAATAGCTAATAAATAAATTACCATAAGACCGACGAATGATGCTCTACACAATACTTTAATCACAGAAAAGTCATAATAACCATAAAAGTCACAGATTATTTTATGTCATCTATTTTCCATGAAGCAAATCAGAATTTGAAAATGCAGAGCTTTTTGACAGTTGTCTAGAGGGTTTTCCACCTAATGTCTTGCCTACTACTACGGTAGGCATCTCCAGCGATTTTTTGGTTGTAGATTATAAGTTTACGCTGGATAAAATTATAAAATTCAAATGAGCAACTTTTGAAGATAATTTTTTCATATAGGAAGAAAACAAAGTATGTGTATTATAGTTTATGAGGAAGGAATAATATTTCCATATGCTTCACCATAAACCCCAAAGTTCTTGTGGAAATTTTTTTAATGATTGTTGAGAAACAATGTTTTTTTTAATTGAATAGGTGAATATCTGGCATAACAGGCTATACAATATACAACTACCAAAAAAGGTCAAACACCGACCTTCTAACTTTCCTTTCACATAACTGAAAGAATTAATCGAACACCATATTTTTAAAATCCAAACCTTGACATATAGTTAGAAGGTGTATACGATGGACTTACTCGAAACATGAACAATGATCTATCTCGTGGAAAAATTTCAAACTATCCCACCTAAAATCATCTCTAGTAGGTACTCCCATGTCAACAAAAATACAAGAAATTAACCAATGAAACAGAAATTATGAATTATTATTTGAAAAAAAATAACGAAACAATAATACCTGCACTAGGGTACGCCAAAGAATAACAATCTAATCATCAAACCGTTTCCGACAATATTTTCATGAATCATCTCCAGAACTCTCTACGAATGCTCTTTCATGTCTTCTTTTGACCTAAATGACATATTCCGGAAGCTGGTTTGAGCTGTTCAAGCGGGATAAACCAGATTTTCGCTTCAATATTTGTTAGTAGAAGAAACATGAGTCAAAGGAAACTTCTGCTGAGTGAAAAACAGTCGGTGAAAGCCGTCCAATGCGCCGAATGTTTCAAACATCAGCTGACAAGGTTATGGTATCCGTATTTTGCTGGTTATGCCCGGGACTAATTGAGTGAAGGGTTATGTATATTAGTTATGTATCCCGAAATTAGTTTGTATTTCGTTGAGCTAAATCCTTGGGTTTTTTTACCATGCTCTATTGGCTCTATATTTTCAAATTAACCAAATATTCTTCAATGAACGTTCAAATTACTTTTAAGAGTTGGGTTCCTTGAATTTCTGGGATGTAATGTTCATAATGAAGAAACTGAAAGATGTGTAGCGAATCTTGTATTCGGAGAAGATGTATCACATCCAGGAAAAGCTATATTCCAAAAATCATTTCCTTCGATAGAACCATTTACGAGATATAGCCTAAAATCACATTTTTTATCGATTTTCAACAGCCTGTATCTTTGTAACCGGGCCGAATCGGTAAAAACCATAAAGGAAAAAAGTGTATCTTTTGACCTCAGGAATCTTCGGTTAAAATATATGTACAAGTCAAAGACTCACCCTGTATATTTTCAATTTACATATTATTTTATTTATTCATTATTTTTCAGTCTGTGAATATTTCGTACATACGGACTGCCAAGATTTCGCTGTGCCCGACTGTAAAGAGAACGCTACCTACCTCCCAGGGAAACAGCTCAATTTTGTACAACACCAACATCATTGGCGTGAGGGGAACTTACCATCAAACTCCAAATGTGCCATGTGCAAGAAAAATTGTTTCTACGCCGATTTCCTTTCTGGTTTTCGATGCGAATGGTGCGGCGTGACTGTAAGTATGATCTAACCTCACCTAACCTACAAAAATGTGAAACATCAATTTGAATATTTCGATCGGTAAATTCAATATTCGATAAGAAAGGATTTTTCAAAGCAACAATATGAAATGGTTATATAATGACAACACTGTGTATCATTTTCCGATATTTTTTTGTCATTTGAGTTCAATTGGTTATGCCATTCAATCATGGAAAGATACACGCTTCAACAACGTTTGGAAATTGTCAAATTGATCATCAAAACCTATTTTTATGTTTTTTTTTCCAGTGTCACGCCGCATGTCACGTGAACATGCCGACAGAGTGTACATTTGGGGTGTTGGAACCAATCTACCTACCTCCTCATGCCGTGAGCATACCTCGAACAGAGGTGCCTATGGAAGCCATTATTGGGGTTCAAGTAAGAAGGAAAGACACCTTGTCTCGTGAGTATTCCTGCCGTAAGTGTTGCTTTCATTATTAACTAGTGTTGGGCGATACAAAGATTAATCTTTGGGGCGATACTTTTTGTTTCGATATGGAGTACCTATCTACATACTTTGTGTCGATACTTGAGATGGCGACACCGTCGAAGAATTGAAACTGTGTGAGGTATCGGTATCTGAACACTTTGTAAATTCGAGAAGAATGGTATATTGATACAGATATTTCGCATTATTTGTCAATATAACAAGATATTTTAAAATTCATTTTTAGTATCAATTTCTAAATTGCAATAGCTGTATAGAATCCAGACTGGATCCTTTTTTCCTTCAATCGCTAACAGAAATTATGGTGAGAGTCGATCTTAGTCCACAACTTTTTCAAAAAAATTTTAATTCGTCTACTAATTCCAATAATTAATATCTCCCCTAAAATTCCTGTAAATTAAGTTTTGGAATAATACCTAAAAATGGAATAAGAAATCCATTCGTTCGATGTTCAGTGTTCATTCTTAGCTTTTTCGGAAGATAACAGATATTTACATGAAACTCTACTACATAATGTAGGTATCGATATCTACTGTATCGATCGGGAGTATCGATACTTTTCAAAGTATCGCCCAACACTATAATTAACTGAGTGTTTGCTGCTAATTTTACCTCAGTTTGCATTTTATTCGCGCTCGTTCAAGCATGTCTATCATTCCGATACAATATCAGGAATTTCCGAATTTTAAGCCAAGAATGATCCCATATTTGGCTAGGCGTTCTCTGCCAATTGTTATGGTGAAACCTCGAACGAGGGATTGAGGTGTTTTAATCTGGACGATCAGTATGGTATCTCAGTGGTCCCTGCCATATACACCTTCCATCTTCATAGCAGAGCGTATAGTGACTTTAACTTTTAGAACGGTTGGGTTTCCAAGTGGTTCCGTTCTTCCGAGAATTGCGCAGCCTTCGACGCCATCTCTCGGGCTAGCAAAAAGCCCGATTCTCAAAAAATACCGATTCGATCAGAATGAAGCATTGTAGTCGGCTGCAAAAAATTACGATTCAAAGTTAGTAAACGAGCTAGCGAAAGAAGTGCTTTTCTCGAGTTTTTTGAAGTTTCAACATTTACTTTATTCCAAGAAAAATTTACCTTGATTATAATTTATAAATAACGAGTTTCGACTTTTCTGAAATTTTGTATTCTCCATAATTGAAAAAATACATATCCGACGCAACTGTAATTTAGAAAACAGTTTCATCATAGTGTAAAAATGAAACGAATGTTTATGTTTCTTGAATATTTTATGAGGATAAATGGTTTTTCTAAAATGTTGTCATCTCAAAATCTATCCGTTAGAATTCATTGAAATTTTTGTGTCTAAAGAGATTCATTTTCTCTGATTGTGGCCAGGTGATCAACATGACCTTTTGCATAAAGCTTGAAATTGCAATTTTTCATGTGAATGCAGAATTTCATTTCATATTAGTAGTTTTCTAGGAGTTTCAAAGGGAACAGAACCCCTAGTTGGATTTTGCCTTAGTAGAACTCGACTCGACTGTGACTTCCGAAAACTAAACCTCTCCTAAAAATTTGAATTTTCTAGGAATTTCGGTATTCGAGAGTTATCGTATTTACGGCCGAACTGACTCGAACCTCTTCGTTTGAGACCATTCCCGGCTCAAAATTCGTAATTTACAGATACAGTGACGGAACGATTTACCGTTTTGGGAAGAGCACTAAAAAAATATATATAACAAAAAAATTAAGACTAACAAATTCGAATAACGATATCCGACAGCCAGAAAACATTCACGCAATTCGCAGCTACTTGCCTGGGTATTTTTCGGTAACGTCGCTCCGGATTTATTAAAAAAAAAAGGAATAAACGAGAGATCTAAGTCGCAGTTTTCATTTCAGCGCGCAGCATTTCAGAGGAGTTCAGCAGCGGAGACGCTGGTCGATATCGGGAACTGGAGGAATACGCACAATCTCACTCACAGGGCAAGGAGCGACAAGACAAGCAGAACAAGGACAGGGAGGATAGGGATGAAGGTTTGTGTTTCTTTCGTCAAACTTGACAAAAAAAATAATGCGTATATGGGATTAGTTAATATTGAATACTGCCACCATTGAAAAATTCCATAAATGAATTAAGATTCTTGATGAAATTGCGTATGGGACAATTTCAAAAGAAACGAATAATAAAAAAATAAGTTTTTCGATAAACATGAAAAATGATATCGTATGGAATAATTTCAAAAGCGCCGAATATCACAGAGAACAACAAGTGTGCTACATTGTTGGTATCTGCATTTTTAAATGGTTAAAACCATTACAAATTTCTATGATTTCAACTTTTTTTCCATGAAAGCGAACAATACATGCGTATGTTATTATTTCAATAGTACCAAATAATGAACGAACAAGGATTTTGAACAGTGGTATTACTAAAGGTGCTTTATTGAATGCACAGCCGTATTTTTAAATGGTTCAACCCATAGAGTAATAAGCATTGATAAAGAGTGAGTATACGCAATTTTTACTTGTCTCCAACATGATTAGATTACGTTGTCGGATTGTGATATATTTTCAAATTCACAATTTTACTATATCGTTATGACTGCATATTATATTGAATGAAATATATTTGTTCGAGTGATTCCCAATTAAAAATGCAAACTTGAATATTTGGAATCCGATATTTTTCCTAATTGTCGAATTTATAATAAGCGAAATATTTATTATTTTCTGTATCTACCTGCTGAAATCCAAGGTTTGGCAACTTTTGCTCTTCTAGTGTCATTGGTTGTTTCACGTCGTTTGGCGCGTTTGAAGTTTGTTTTCTGAATTTCTGATATATTTAGGTATTTATTCCAATTTATTTTGAGTTAATATGAAACGTTGATTTACTATGGAACATAAGAAATGCGTTTTTTGAGGAGAAACACGCGAATTGAGTGAAATATCGTATCACTGATATGTTTTCATTTCCGCGCGCTTCATGTCAAATTTGATAGTTCATTTTGGGGACAAAATTTGCTTTTTGATAATGACATATGCTCCCTCTATCTATGTTTATTACTCTGAGGTTCAAACGAACCTGTGCGAAATTCCATAAATGAAAGTACATACCTACCTACTCGAATTGTGACGAAAGTGAAAGCTGAATACGTAGGGGATAATTTTAATAGGGCCGATAATATGATTCAGTATAACACTGCTATATTCCAGAGGTTGAATCAGTTGTTCTATACGCATAACAGATTGGCACAGCTGATGATCCAAACAATGTACATCGGTTATTTCATTTTATCTACAGGATGGTCCAAATTTTAGGCTAATAGCTTTGGCGTCAGATAGAACAACTTTTTTCACGTGAAGAGGTCATATAAACATATATCCCAACGAACTTCGTTTTCGAGATACAGGGTGTTAAAATTTGAATCAGTTCTTTATTTATAACTCTAGTATTTTTACAATCATTGTTTTAATTTGAAGATATTAAAGTTTAGATAATATAATGTTTCGAATTATATATTTAAGTGTCTCCTGTCAAAATTTTCCAGTGGCGTAGATAAAGGGGTGCGATGATCCTTTATCTATTGAAAATCTACGCCACTGTCTTTTTTTCGAGAATAGTGGTGTTGGAAGGATAGTGTTTGCTTTGTTCTCGATTATTTTGAAAACGGTACATTCTAAAAAAAATTCAGAGAATTTTTTTAGTAAAATAATGAAATAATTTTTAGAAAAAAAACAGTGGCCTGTATTTGCAATAGGGAAAAAATCATCGCATCCCTGATCTACGGCACTAAATATTTTCGGCAAGAGATTATTACCATGTTAGGCACAGAAAAATAAACTTTATTATTATTATTATTATTATATTCAAAACACTACATTATTTAGACTTCAATACATACCTAGATAGTGAATAGTGTTTGCTTTGTACTCGACGAAAATTCTATGAAAAAAATTTGAGAGACCTTTCTTTCGATGGAGCTCTGTTGATTTTGGAAATTAATCAATTTTTGCGAAAAAAAAAGACAATGATGTAGATTTTCAATAAGAATTGGATCATCTCACCCATATATCTATGCTACTGGATAATTTTGGCAAGAAAAACTTACCTACCAGAAAATTCAAACAACAAATGTAAAATTACAAGAGTTATAAGTAAAATCCGATTTTTTTCGAACTTCAATCTATCTCGAAAACGAGCCTGTTATAGGATATATGTGTATAGGATTTTTTTCATGAAAAGAGTTGTTCTACCGACGCGACGCCAAATTTATTGCACTAAAATTAAAATACGCCCTGTATTTCTGGCTTCAACAAGAAAATATATTTTCCAAATTTTTGTGATTTCTAAACGAGAACGAATTGGACCTATGTTTCAGAATGAGTGTCAAAGATTTTCATAGAGCTTGTAGGCCATCCACTGCATAATAATATATGATCAATTCGGAGAGTTAAGTCCTAAATTAAAAATTTAAATCTTAAGCAGATCATTTTTGTTTTCTCAGATATCGTGAAGGTGTACGATGGCAACAATTCCTTCAAGAAGCGTATATTTCGGACTATATCGGTAGCAAAACAAGCTCCCTTGCAACAGGTACTCACACAGGCCCTAAGAGCATTTCACATTACGAAAGACCCGGACTCTTTTCATCTCACCGACATTTATTCGACAGACGAGGAAGTTCTTCAAGATCCTACGCCTGTTTTGAATTTAACCAGGAAGGAAGGAAAGAGACCTGCTGTTTTTCTTCGGTTTAGGTAAGTTGAAGAAAAAAGGAACGAACACCCTCCATGCTGTATGGCAACTCAGTGGTCCCTGCCATATTCACCCTCCACATCCATAGCGAAGAGTGGTAGCTAGATTGTTGGCAGTAGTAGGACGAGTGAATATTATAAATTTGGAAATGCTTCTAGCAGTAACAAGACAATTTTTGGTGGATATCCGATATCAATATTTCAGTTCATTTCGTCTCTTTTTATATTTTATAGCATAGAATTTTTAAGCCTTTAAAAGAAGTGAAAACAACATCAGAACCAAGAAAAAAACATTGCAAATCGTGCGACAGGACTACTATATTTTTAGGTTAGGTTTGGTTAGAACGACTATATTTTTTGGTTACTTGTTTTGCGAGTATTTCTCGAGACAAATATCGTAGGTGCGCCCTCTCTCAATACAGTAGGGTGTTTCGTCCCAAGATCGCTGGTGGGCTCTTCAGTTAGGCAATCCAGCGATCTCTGCCTAAGACACCCTCTCACACAATCGTGGAAGAGTGACTCCGCTGCAACGCGCATTGAAGTGTAGCGCGACGCCCACTACACTTGTATATTCAACCAGTTATAAAGACACCACAAAATTGCTCACGTAGGTTTGATTTTTTTTTTGCAGAGATCGGGATAACGATTCTGGAGAAGTGCGTGTGTATCCTGGGAAGTTACAGGTATCCAAGGCATTCTGCACCGTGCCTGTGGATTCGAATTCAACTGTCAGAGACATGATCAAAGAGGCCCTCAAAAGGTTTGGTTTAGAGGCGTACAGTCCGGATGATTATAGATGCAGTGAGAAACTACTAGATAGGGGAGGTGAGAATGAAACTATTTTTTTAAACAGAAACTATTTTTGTTCTTGTGTTTTTGGTGTTATTATGCCAAGTTTGGTAGCCTTTGATCACTTGTATAGCTAATTACTGTTTCTGATATATTCAGACTCGAATTTTTCAGATTATCGAAAAATATTCCAATTAACAATTAGCAATTTTATTACTATTTTCGTTTACTATTCCAGATTCGGCTCAATTAAAAAAGTTATAAGCATTTAACGGTTTCACAATGAGCTAATAAACTTCTGTCTTTTCTTTGTATGCACCATTGATATTTTTATTCGTTTACCTCAAAGTGAAATAATGTTAAATTACATTAATTTTCTTTGAGGAATAAAATTATGACAATCGATACTTTTATCAGAGACAACAATATTTTATTCTGTGTGTTAGTAGGGATATTTCAGAAAAATCATTTCTCTAATTTTGTGGTTAATACTTTCATTCTGCCACATTTGTAGAACAAAATCGTACGAGAATATCTCAGTTTTACACATATTTCAGGGTTATATTCTATTACTCACTTCTCCCTGCGTGGTTCGTTTTTGAATTTGGAGCTCGGGGGGTTTCCGCCCCTGACGATTAAAAAAAACTTCAATAAAACAAAAATTCACGCTTCTTTTTCAATTGCAGTTACCGAAAGAGTTCTCTCTTCGAATGAACGCCCTTGGGAAATAATGAAACAACTTGGTAAAGATAGTATTCGACAGATGGAGTTGATGAGGTTCTACTTACAACTGAAACAGGACCCTCATGGACCAAACCTAGCACTTTTCGTTGGAAATCTACCTCCTAGTTTGTCAGAACGGAATTACGAAAATATTTTAACAGGTTATTTGAGTAAAGGTAAGTCAAAAATGTTACTAACACAATTTTGAATTGGGAAGAAAAGGAAAGGCTCATCTACCAAATATTACATAATAAATGTCCAACAGAGTGGGATCAAATAGACTGCCTAATATAAAATAGTTTGTATATGCATAACTTTCTCAACAAAATATCTATCCGCAGATGATATATACACAAGTATCGGACCTATTTATTACGAATATGGATCTATGGTCATAACCTACAATGATTCCGATAAGGCGGTACGTGCACTTTACACTCTGAGGGAATCTAAGTTTGAAGACAAACATTTACTTGGTAAGTAAAATACATTTTCAGTACAAAGGGTCAGATTAGAACTTCAAGGTATAAATATCCAGTGTCCAAATATAAAACAAAATCAGATCCTAAAATGGCATACCACGTTCCTCAATAAGTCCTATGCCTGGCGCACATATAACTTTTCTCCTCGTTAGTATACCAAGCTTCAAAAGATACGTGTCAAAATTTCCATGAGAATGCTTTGCCTGAACGTTAGGGGTGAAATGATCGATTCAAGTGCCTCTATTTGAGGGGCAGCAATTCGGTCCAGTTTTCTGGCCGCCAATGTGACTTTCTCATACAATATAAATATTTGGCTGAAATCAATTAAAAAACAAGTTCTACCCTCAGCCATAAAATGTCTTAGTACCCAAAACGAACAATACTAATGACAATTTTCTTGTTGCAGTTATGCTTTTGCCAAATATAGAACATTCAATGATACCTCCAGGGGTACAACCTCTTCTGGTATTCGTCAACGTCAAATCGGGCGGGTGTCAAGGCCTAGAGTTAATCACCAGTTTTAGGAAACTTCTGAATCCATATCAAGTGTTTGACTTGGACAATGGCGGTCCCCTGCCGGGGTTATATGTGTTCCGAAACATTCAGAACTATAAAATACTCGTGTGTGGTGGCGATGGTACGATAGGATGGGTGCTTCAGTGCTTGGATAACGTAGGGCAGGATTCCCAATGTTCATCTCCAGCTTGCGCCATAGTACCGCTTGGAACAGGTAAGAGCTATCCTAGTCTAGCACCAGTTGTGCTTTTCTGCATTATTGGCTCATATATTTTCTTCTTGAAGTAAGAAATATGTTTGAACTTTAAACATTGTATCAACCTTCTTCAACAGCTGCAATAGGTTACGAGATGTAAACATCGTACATCTGACCGTCTGTTAGCGTCGATTCCTCTCTATATCTACTTATTACATAGGCGTACAACTTTGCTTCCGCCGTTTTTTTTTTCGAAATTCGAGGCTTTATTGTAAATAACTGGTTATACATTTATGATTGAAAGTATTGCCCATCGCTGATCACTATTTTCTCCGATCATTCGGGAAGCGTAAAAAACCCGCGTTGAAAACACTGGTCATCTTTTGAAGTGATCCACGAATCGATCCAATTTTTTACTTCTTCATAAGACCGGAAGTGCTGGTCAGCCAGGCCGTGTGCTATCGATTGAAGCAAGTGGTAGTCCGAGGGAGCAACGTCTGGAGAATACGGTGGTTGGGGTAGGACTTCCCATTTCAACGTTTCCAAGTATGTCTTGACCACTTTCGCAACATGGGGTCGAGCATTGTTATGCTTTATAATCAACTGATCAGGTCTCTCGTTGTATTTCGGTCGTTTGTCTGTCAATGCTCGGCTCAAACGCATTATTTGCGTTCGATAACGATCGCCTGAGATTGTTTCAGTCGGTTTTAAAAACTCATAATGCATTAAGCCGAGCTGGTCCCGCCAAATACTGAGGATGACCTTGGAACCGTGAATATCCGGTTTGGACGTCTATGTGGAAGGATGGCCGGGATATCCCCTTGATTTTATGCGCTTGGGATTATTGTTATGAACCCATTTCTCGTATCCAGTCACAATGCGATGCAGAAATCCCTATCGACTTTGCCTTGCAAGCAGTTGTTCACAAGAAAACAAACGCCGTTCAACATATCTCAGCTTCAACTCGTACGTCACCGAATTTCCTTGTTTCTGAATCCTTCCCATGACTTTCAGGCGTTCTGAAATGGCTTGTTGCGTCACTCCCAATGACCCTGCCAATTCTTGTTGTGTTTGACACGAATCTTGATCAAGTAATGCCTTCAATTCTGCATCTCCGAAAACCTTCCTTCTTCCACCGCCATGCTGGTTCGACGTCAAAATCATCGTTCTTGAAGCGTTGAAACCATTTGGCACGTTCTTTCACTAATAGCGGCCTCACTATAAGTATTTGAGAGCATTCGATGATCCTCAGCCGTAGATTTCTTCGTATCAAAGCAGAAAATTGACCTCCCGCAAATGACAAGAATTTGGCACGTAAGCTGACATGTTTAACCGAGAATAACTTAATGGTGTAGACACAAATCGACTAATAATTCCATGGCGTTTTATGTTTACATATACCTAAGCTTATTGTAAGACTTCTACGATTTATTTATTTCGACTACCACTTACCGCTACAACCATCTATTGCAAAACGGCAGAAGCTGATTGAACGATAGAAAACTGACAGTACTATTGTTTTTTGTTTATACGAGGCGTGCATTTGAAGTAAGGTCTCCAAGGCCATTGTATCACCGCAAGTAGCGCTAGATGAAATCCGGCAACACTGTTGTATACGTTAGGCCCTCCTCCACCAATCGACACCTGGTGGAGCTCATTATGACGCTCAGTCTTGACTTAGCAGCCATTTGCAATGGAAGTGCCGGTTGTCGCTCCCGCCAGGTGCGAGTTACGTTCAGTCATTAAGTTTTTGCACTCATTTGGAAGAAGTGTATGGTGAGAAATGTATGGACGTGAAAAACGTTCGAAAATGGTGTAGAGAATTTTCTGCTGGCCGACTAAGCGTTCACGACGAGAAGCGCAGCGGCAGGCCGTCACACTCGGACGAAACAGTGCGGAACGTTGAGGCGCTTGTGCTGAAAGATCGCAGGTTGACTCTCAATGAGTTGGCCGAAAAACTCCAAGATGTGTGCATTAGAGACTCTATTCATTCATCTAGGAGGAATGAAATTTGCGAACGATGAAGAAGTTCATGAAGCAGTCATTTCGTTCTTGCGCCGCCGGCGGTATCGTGGTTCGAGGAGGGGATACAAAAGTTTGTCGTACGAATGAGGGGCTTCATCGAAGTGAATGGAGATTACAATGTACAAAACTTAGTAGATAAATGTTATTTAATGTGAAAAAAATAAATGGAGACCTTACTTTAAATACACGCCTCGTAAGCATCGTTATGTAATTAATTTTATATTCGGTAGGTGAAAAAACTTTCAGTCAAACTCCACCAAATACAAACTTTATTGAGTGTAATATCAAAAGGGACATGTTTCGAAGGAACAATCCTTCATCTTCAGCCAGAAAAAGGTCTTTTTCTGGCTGAATTTTATATTCGTTTACTGAACGACTCGAACCTTTCTTCTAATCTCTTTTTTTCCTTCCGTAAAACAGGAAATGACCTCGCGCGTGTGTTGCGCTGGGGTACAGGCTACAATGGTGGCGAAGATCCTCTGAACCTCCTACGGGACGTGATAGACGCAGAAGAAATTCGTCTGGACCGGTGGACAGTTGTCTTTCATCCTGAGGATAAGTCCGATGATGGAATGAAGCAAGTGAATTCCACTGGTAAGAAGAGGCAAAAACTCTCCAAATTGAGACTCGTGACCAATGAGCAAATCAAAAGAGCAGGTCAATCATTATATGTCTAGATGTTGTTTTGCTGTAACTCAAACTAACAGAAAGCCTCCGTATAGCCGTTTACTGCTAACTTGTCATTGATGGTTGATCAAGGCTAAGGAAGTTCGTAAAGATGATAAATTCAATGTTTTCAGTATATGATTATGTAGATACTTACTAATCGTATTTTCCTCTATTTTTCTATTCCAATCAGTTTGTACTCTATCTAATCTTTTAGAACCTTCGCCTTTTTTGACACCTCAGGTTGTCCACCTACTTTTTCGAAAGCGTTCTAGTGAAAGAAGAAATTCATTTGAACAAGTTTAGTCGCTTTAGCCCCCAAAAAATCCAAGATAGGTCGTTCCTCAAAGATACACAAATTACCGATTAGAATACACTGCGCGAAAAAATTAACGCACATTATGGAAATCTCAAATTTACTCTACAACTAAAGGTGTTCTCAATGATAATTATTTTTATCAGAATTATGCATGTTATCCACTTTCAACGTTTTTCTTCAATACAGATGTTTTTTCCCAGCAGGAATAAAAAAAGATGAGATTATCAGATTTTGAATGTATTGGCTCCATTCTGAAATCAGTTTCTAGTGATCAATAATTTTTCTTTCGTTTGATTTTCTACACTCGATCGCTATGCAACGCGAAACACGCAATTTGACCCAAGAGGAATGTGCCCAAGCGGTAGTTTTGCGAGAAGAAGGGTGGATATACACAAGAATTGCAGAAAGGTTTGGAGTTTCCCATACAAGTGTGTCCAGAATGTTGCAGCGATTCAGGGAGACAGGTATGAATGTCCGAAGACCAGGACAGGGTAGACCACGAGTAACAACTGCCATTCAAGAACGTTACTTGAGAGTTTCTTCGTTGAGACAACGGTTTGCAACCGCTCGCCTCCTTCAAAATCAGCTTGAGCAAACTCATGGGGTGCAAATTAGCACTCAGACAATAAGAAATCGCCTCAGAGAGTATGATTTAAGGCCTCGTGTCACGGCAAGAGGCCCAGCTCTTACCCCAGCCCATCGAAGGGCGCGTTTGGATTTTGCCAGAGAGCATATCCATTGGGAAGAGGCTGATTGGGAAAGAGTTCTCTTCACAGATGAGTCTAGATTCTGCCTCTACCATTGTGATCGACGTTCCCTTGTATACAGACGTCCACATGAAATATATATGCTCAGTGCAATTTCCTGAATACTACTGGTTTCGGGGGAGGATCGACTATGGTATGGGGTGGAATAACTTTGACTGCTCGCACAGACCTAGTGGTCGTTGATAATGGAGCTATGAATGCTGATAGGTATATAAGGAACATTCTTGAAGAGCATGTAGTGCCATGTGCCCCATACATTGGTGACAATTTCATTTTTATGGACGATAATGCCAGACCCCATCGTGCGCGCATCGTTCAGGAGTACCTTGAAGAGATTGAAGTCTCTTGAATGGAATGGCCAGCAAGAAGTCCAGATCTCAATCCGATTGAGCAGGTTTGGGACAACCTCAATAGAAGGCTGAGAAGTTCGGTGAAATCCTGAATTTTTCTTCCATTTAACGTGTCTTGTTTCGTTCAAAACCTTCCCGAGAGAACATAAAAATAAGTTATAAAGTCAATGTAGAGTTAACTTTCATTAAAATTGATATTTTCACAATGTGCGTTAATTTTTTTACGCAGTGTATGTAGTATAATATTGTGATACAAATTCAAAAATGAAACATTAAGCATGGGCAAAGAGTTTGCGCATCGTTTGGAATGAATCTTATGCTTTTTCATTATACTTGAACCATAACTTCAATAACAATACTGGTTTCGTTTATATTATTGAAATAATTTTAACAAACATTGTTAATTGATGCCACAAGTACCAGGTGAGTTTAAAACTGAATAAATCTTGAAATGTTAAAATTGAAAACAAAAATAGAAACACATAGACAATAGAAATAACTTTCTGAATATGTTTAGGTATTTCGATTGAGATCATAGATAAAATACATAGAAAATGTTAAATATTTTTTGTTCGAAATTTAAAAACAATAAACGAAGTAGATGTATAACACAAGATTCTATGCGCATCATTTATCAATACAGGGTGAGTCTTTGACTTGTACATATATTTTAACCGAAGATTCCCGAAGTCAAAAGAAACACTTTTTTCCTTTATAATGTTTTCCGTTTCGGCCCGGTTACAAAGATACAGGCTGTTGAAAATCGATTAAAATAATAATTATTTTTAGTTATTATAACTTCATTAGATAACAATTCAGTTAGTTTCAATTCTACAGACTTGAGTTCATTCTCAACAGAACACATTGTGATCAAATTAAAACAAAAAACAGTCCCAGAAAACAATGATAAATACACTAAATTTTGATTTACCAGCAAAATTAAATGGCCTATTTTGGATGCTTTCAATTCAACGAATAATTCAAAAGATGAACTATAACATATATTTGGAAGACCGTATTTTTTCTTGGTGGACAACACTGGTAGTGACCAGTATATTCATAAAATGTCCTTCGGTCATAACACTTATTGACTATTCTCAGCAACCCTATGAACATCATCCAAATCCCTGAACAATGGTATGTTCTTATATTGCATTGATGTTATTTATTTGTTGATCAAAATTTCTCTCAACCTCGAATGAGAGATCTGACTTTTAAATCACATATCTGTCTTACAACAGAAGAACATGTTCATTTTTGTCACCATTTTCATACTTGGATACTTTAATTCATAAACCTGTAGTAGTTCACCCAACACGATGTGAATTTCTTCATTGTTTTCACCTCCCTCTAGTAGTTTTCATCTTCCAAATATATCTTTTTCAAGAGTTTTGAAAAAAATCATATTTTAAAAAAATGTTTTTTTTACGCTTGTGATTGTTGAACTTCATATGTTGCATGGCTTGAGTATTTTCTTCTGTTCCAGGTTTACGGCAAAACAACATTTTTATAAATTTTTGCTTTCTGAAAAAGTAGGTATGACCATCTGAATTGCTATTGCAAATTAGCCCTATCAAGAAAATGTATGATTTTGAATATACATCCAATTCCAAAAAGATAATGTATGAAATATAGAAAAAACTAAGTATTTAAAAGCTAATGCTGAACTTACGTCCTACATCTGCGGTAAGCTTTTTCAGAAGTTTCCAGGTCGTAGATTGTAATTCGACTTTTAATCCAATGGAGAACTGTATCTGGACCACTACCATCGGTACGGAGAAACCTCTGAAGATGCCTACGCAGTTGTAGGCGAAACGTCAGACTAAATCTAAAAAACTGTAAACTGATGAGTATTCAGAATCAATCGAATATGTTTGAAATTTTCGAGATGAGGCTACTTTCTACATTTCAGATAATGGAGAATATTGAAAAATAATCAGTTTATTAATTAACTTTAATTTCTTATAGAAAATATGGAGATTTTTAGTGGAGTTTTCGAGTTTTATTGAGTAAGGTATTCAAGAATACTTCTTTTCAATTGGTTATCACTTGCTTATAAATCACTTAAAATATAATTTGAAACTTGAAACCTTACTGTCAATAATCCTCAAAAGCTAGTAGATCTAATTTTCAAAGAAAAAAAAATGAGACGAATAGTTATACTAAATAGTGAAAAAAATTACAAACTGTATCTAACTGTTCATAACTACAGTTATAGCAAGCACTACCAGTGAGGACAACTCTCAAATCTTCGTCATGAACAACTATTTTGGAATTGGTATCGATGCTGACCTTTGCCTAGATTTTCACAATGCTAGAGAAGAAAATCCGAACAAGTTCAACAGCAGACTTCATAATAAGAGTGTTTACGTGAGAATGGGACTGAGAAAAATGGTTGGACCGAAGATGTGTAAGGATCTGAGGAAAGAAATGCGTTTGGAAGTTGATGGAAGGCTAATTGAACTACCTCAAATTGAAGGGATCATTATATTGAATATTTTGAGGCAAGTAACTCTTCTTGAATCGTTTTCTCGCGTTGTCACACTTCTTCTTCTTCCTCTTTCATTAGGTTTAAAACCTATTCATTAATCTCTTCCGTTGCTATACAATGCATAAGAATGTCAAGCTTCTATGATTGTACCTATAGAGAATCCTCGAAAATGAGTCTTGCAAAACCTAGATGACCTAGAGCTCGCAATTGGGGAAAAATCACCGAACTTCTGACGGAATGATCAATTAGTGTTTAAGTAATCAAAGCTATAATTTAGATCATGTTATTTTCAAAACATAACATAAAATTACATTATATTATCTTTCTGCCAAATAACAATTTCTTCTAGATCACTCAAACTTCCCTTTTTAATGTAGTACACGTAACAATATCTCCATTTAGTCACTCAGATAGCTTGAAGATGTAATAACACAAAGTGCTGTTAAAAAACAGTAATATCTATTCCCTCTCCAAAACTTTCAAGAATGCAAAACTGAAACAAACACATCATAGCAAAAAATATGTATTATAGCATTCAATATGTTTACAGCTGGGGCTCTGGTGCTAATCCATGGGGCCCTGAAAAAGAAGACAACTTCGTTAAACCCAACCATTGGGATGGTATGCTAGAAATTGTTGGTGTTACTGGAGTTGTCCATTTAGGTCAAATACAATCGGGACTCAGATCAGCAATGAGGATTGCTCAGGTCAGTTGATACCCCCTTTGTCAACTAAATCTTTGCCACTCTGAATTATTAACACTTTACGCTTAAAAATGTGTTGAGAAAGCTCTAATTCATCTTCGCTATGATGACGTACTCTACAGAATGTGTGAAATAACAGAATCCAGAAGTCAACAGAAATGCTAGAGCATCACAAATTTAAGATTTCTAGAAATACTGGTGTTACCACTCAATCGACTTTTATAGCGACTTAGTGACCATCAGCCTTAGACTCAAAGGAAATGTAGCACAGTATAGATTCTCTCTCGAACAAAATCTAATCAGTGGACACACCAATATGTCTAAACATCTTATGTTCAAATCATTTCTATATTCAGTTCATTTTTAGAACCACCATAGCAGTGCGTCACTAAAAGGGGGGTGAAATAATTTTACCTGCAAGTTTTATTCAAATGTTTTTTTAGGGAGGACACATCAAAATTCATCTCAGCTCTGAAATACCCGTCCAAGTGGACGGAGAACCATGGGTACAAAGTCCCTGCGATGTAGTGGTCTCAAAATCAGCTTTAAAGGTACGTTTTTCATCATTATCTCATTCGGTAATCTTTTTCACTATTATCCAATTCATTTCATTTATGTTTGGAACATATCCATTTTGATAGCTATACGTTTCAACTTCTGAATTTTTGCATGGATATTTTCCAACGAACGAATGCTGCCTGTAAAACTCATGTTCCTCCACCCCTCCCCAATCATTGCACAGCAGATTAGTAACAGACAAATTGATGTTTGTGTCGAAACGCTTCTAGTAGTTCTTAAATAACTTAAATGTACAAAATTATTAGTTATAGATGATATCTGCCCTCTCATAGAAGATTATAAGAATTAGTGTTTAGAATTAGAATATTTCTTTGAGATCAATAAATTCTAATTATTCATTAGAATTGTAGTAACTACTCGATATTTTACCTCCACATCGTGTAAATCTACTTTTATGTTCGTTTGAGGGCTGGGAAAAACTATCTTCAATTAAACTCATCAATATTTATAGTACACAGTGTATCACAATGGTTTTGGTTCAGTTGGAAAAAATATAATTTCAAAAAAATTGCCAGATAGTGCATTTCTACTCTAAATAAGGCTCCCCCATCTTTGGATAGGGAAATCAGTCATCCAGATAGCGTTACAAACGAGTTTGACATTTAAACATTGGCCAATTTACAAAAACTGGCCAGAGGCAATAAAGTAATTCTCCTATGGGTACTGGGGCATTGTGGTATTGAAGGCAACGAAAAAGCCGATAAACTCACAAAAAGGACATCATGGTTAACACCTGTTGGTCCTGAGCCCTTCTGTGGGCTCGGCAAAGACCAATATAAGGCAGTGGTCCAACAATAGGAGTGGGATAATAGAAAAACCCTCTGGAGAAACACTTCAGGTCTTACCGACCTATACTAGGAAGCTCCTGAAGCTACCACAAGCTAAGCTTCGGGTAATGGTGGGACTGCTAACAGGACACTGTCGGTACAAATACCTTTTTTACCGCATGGGTGAGTCAACAGATTAGATATGCAGATTCTGTAAAAATGAGGTAGAATCAGCCGAACACATAATGTGTAAATGTCCGAGGCTGACTGGCTTAAGAACCACTCACATGGGAAAGTCAGTTCTGGATACTCACGAAGTAATAGCCAAGTTTTGGTAACATTATCGACGGCCTCCCTGGGTTTATATGAATAGGGTTGAGAACAAAAGATCTACTTGGTTGCAGTTCCCTGAAGGCTAACAGAGCCTCGATTCAGTGAAAAATAATAACAATTATACCGGAATGTTAATATTTCATGTACTACTAGTTCGATTTTAATGAACATAGTATGGTTCCATGGATGGCTGATTTTTTTTTGAAGAGAAGAACAGGGACGCATAATAACCAACCCATTGAAACATGTACTCTGAAAAAGATTGCCCGAAAGATATTGACATCAATCTTATTTCAAAATATATATTTCACTCTGAGAAGATTATATTCTTTTTACCCGAATTTTTTCCAATGTGATACACTGTGAATAAATTCAGAAAAAGAATAAATCAAAAAACATAGGTACCATAAAAAATTAACTTCTGGTTATTCATATCGATATAACCCATCTTCTGATGAGTCAGTAGTTGTATGGATATTTAACTAAGATTATTTCGTTCAGGCGACCATGTTGAAGAAAAGTAAATTCAAAAGACGACCTACTGAACCGTTCATAATGCCCACAAATGGGGAGGGGGGCAAAAGCACAGACGACCAAAGTTAAAAGACCTCATTTTACACACCACTACATCACATTAAACTCGTATTTCTTGACTATCATTGTTTTTCCTGTTCACCAGCATGCAAAGAGCTTGACTTTACATTTATCTAACTGCTGGGTAGTTTTCGAAACTAGTAGAACTACATTTATAGACTAGAAACTGTCTAAAAAATTTTAGTCGTATTCTCTTTGGCTACTTTACATTATATTTCTGACGTATATTAGTGTTAGTTCAAGGAATGCGAAGGTTCTTCTTCTAAATTACTGTCCATAGAATTAATTTGTTGACCACTTTTGAATCGAATTTTAATATACCAGCACTTTTTCTAAAGGAAACCTCTTGTCTGAAAGTTTTTTATCATGATGTACGATTTAAGCTTACATAAGCTGAATTATAAGTTTTATCTTGTATGAAAGGTTTCTTATGATGAATAATAGTTTAATGTGAATTGGTACAATGAAAGCAATAAGAATATAAAACAAGGTCGTTATGATTCATAAATGTAATGCGCCCCTCCCTTAGGCCACCATGTTGAAAAAGATGAAGGGGAAGATGAAGAGGCGTAACACCGAACCCACGATGTTGGTATCACCAGGGACGCAGTTGGCACCACTTCCCTCTAATGACGGGGAATCACCGACAGACCCAAACAATACAACGTTTTAGCACAGAAGTGGTTTGTACCACACTTCTGTGGAGTCGATTTCATCGTTTTTTGCTTAATATAGAAGTTACTTTCTTTCTCATCTTATTACTTTACTTTTAATGTTTAATCACACATAACTTTGCACATTCGTATACTGTAATGAATATTACGTTGAGTATGGTATTTTACCAGAATGGTGAATATATATTGACATATATGTTGCGATATATGTGTCAATATATGTGGATAACCAAGCCAAATATTGTTTGAAACTTTTTTCAAGAAGGCGAGTCATGCCTTAGATATATTTAGTTTTGTTCAAATATTTGTTATTTTCTGAATAGTTTTAAAAACACATAGAAATGACGTTACCTTCGGAGTGCCCTGCTGTACTCCTAAGTTTGTTGGTCATTAAGTGACATGTATAAGACTAGTATGTGTTTGAAACGCATATTCAGATATAAAGGTGATAGTTGAAGAAGCTATTGTTACAATAGAAAGATTGTGTGACTCAAGTGAAATGCGTTTCAAAATATATCAGTCTGTTGAAGGTTTGAGTAGACTATGCTAGTCTCCTTTTCTCGGTTTACTTGAACGTACAGTTTCAGAATTCAACATCAAACAAAGATAGTGGTGCTACGGATGATGATTCTTATCCGAGGTACTACCGCACCCTAGTGTTGAATTCTGAAACTCCGATCAAGTAGAAGCCGCAATTCAAAGACGTTAGGCCTCTCTATCCAGGAAGCGACCTCTAACGCCCATAGGAATCTGTCTCACCACAGGGGCTCAATTTTTTCATGGGTTTCGCAACCTGGAGCTTCTTTCAGAAGACCCATGATTATAATATAGTGGGGGCGACAGATTCCTCAAATGATAGCTACCATTATTTAGCTGTTATCCTACAAATTGGTGTGCTATTTGTTTATAATTATATTTCCCGAAAATTATAAAAAAGATATACCACGGCAGATTTTTAATCTGCGACAGATTTTTCCGAATCTGTTTTTTTACCTGAAGATGTTTTGAATTCAAATCGGTGATATTCTTGAATCAACTGACAGGTCTCAAGATGCAAGTTATTGAGGATAAGTTATTGTAGGATTTCTGATTTGACAAACATCTTTCTTACACATAAAATATGAAATATATGTATATGTGATCATAGATATATTTAAAATTGTGAAATATAGAATTATAAATGTATGGCTTAGTTAATTTTTCTTCATTTATGTTTCCCTCTCTGTTCCAAATAATTACTCTCTTGCTTGTGTGTGTAAAGATATCCAATCCCATACAGACCTGTCGATTGGATCTGAAGATGAAAACCTAATATGCGCTAGATATTATACAATTAAATCAAACAGCTGAGCCTGAAGATCAAAACTTGACGACCAAGGTGAATTTCACTAACCACGTCAAATGTTTTACATTTCTGAAAAGTTACCAAATAAAAGAATAAAAACTGCTGCAGCAATAATTCCTTCATGATATTGAAAGAAAGAAAAACTATATTTGGGTTAAAGAATGATTACTCACTCACTTTCCAATATGAATACATTACAATCTCTTGTTTTCTATCTACTTTTGATCTTCCATAGGCGGCGTAAATATACATAGTAGTGTCAGCATTCCATGGTTCTATAAGCTGCGGTGAGGACATGTAACGACCAATAAAGCATACACATAACCTATTGGACAAGTAACACTGATTTGAAGTAGTTGTCAAGATAGGAGGCCAATCAGAAGGCTATTCCATTCATGTTATGCGTCAGATATCCCCCTAGCAGATGTTCTATGACACCGGCTCTATTTTCATTATATTTCAATGATTCTGTTATAATAAAGTCGGTTTTTGAAGTCGACTCACTCATCTTCATCCAATATAATAAATTACTTTATTGATACAGAACGAAAGATATTCATAGACTATCTTAAAAATCAGGACTGTCGATTAGATCGGACTTTCTGTACTAAACTGTGAATCCAGACAGAAGAACTCGACCTGACTATCACCGCAGCGTGTCTAGTCTAGTAAAAACTGAAGTTCTTCGTGCCAAATCAATTTAGAATGGAATCATGATAATCGCGTTATACATGACGGAAGTCAGTTGCTATCGTACAAGTTTTGAATAGGGATATCAAAAAAAGTAAGAAAAAGCAATATTTGAAAAAAATTCAATATATTATATAACCAAAATATGAATAAATACATAAATATCATTATAAAAATACTTTCAAATAAAAAAAAATCCATCATTGGCAACAAACTATAAAAATACTACAATGGTTGTCAAACAACTTGTTTGTATATGTTATTTACAAGCAGGGTTTCATAACAACTACTGGGTTAAAGATTTAATCAGAGCAGGAGTAATACAGTTTATATTTTATCCCATTGAGTTATATTGAGACTTCAGAACTGAAGAGATAAATTTAGACAATATGTTAAATGCAATCAAAATAAAAATAAATAGTTGTCATGGAAATTAAATAAATTTTATTGACTTGGTAATGAAATCAAAGATATTCCACTATCTTTGAGAATGGGCTAATAATAAACATAATTAAATTTAGACTTATCACTTGAGAATATGGTAAATCCTCATCTCAAATACGTAAAAAAAATTTAAACTGACAGAATGCAAATTATAACTGAAAAATGACTAGAACACAGCAACAGAGAAAGGAGCATTATTAAGAACTCTCATTCAACGAGGAAATAAGACGTTTCTTACTTAAAACACACTCTTCAGAAAGTAGATTATTCAAAGAAAAAATATTTTATTGATGGATGAACATGATTCAAGTCAGGAATATATTTTTCTCAGAATTTTCATTGGCAGATAAAATTTCTGAATGAGTGTGTTCAACCATAAAACTTGAAATAGAAATTAAGGTTCAATGCTCCTTTTCTGTTATAAATGAATCAGATGGATATTATGGTAAGCTCTTATAGAAATATAAAATATACAAATTCAATGGTTAAGGATTAGCACCATAATTGGAATATGAATCATCAAACTTCAAATATGATATTGTCTTCTAAAATATTAGTAGGATTATCGACAATCTCATCCCTAACCAAATCATCACTTTTTGCTGAACTGGAAGATTCTAGACTTGAATTTTTGGTTTTCGAGTTAGAATCTTTTATTTTGGAATATCCAACTGAATCTGTATCCCCCTCATTTTTCAATTTCTCATATGGATGTTCACCTCTGGTTTTATCTTTGTATGTGAAACTGTCTGAGCTTTCAGAAGTATCGATATTTCGATAGCCCTTTGAATCAATTCTTTCATAACCGGGAATTTCTGAGTCTGTACGACTCAGATCACTGTCGACTTTTTCGTAAGGTGGTTCATCTAAATATTTCACACTCTCATAGTTGGGATCGTTGTTATTAACAGATTCATAATTAGGATCCGTTTCGCTGCCACTAGATTTCAAGGTAGCATATTTAAAATCTGTGATGGATTCGCTGGGCATGCTTTCGTAATTCGGTTCATCTAAGCTATCATCTTGGGAGTGTGTATTATTTTCGTAAGTACTAGAGTTTCCGGAAGTATCAGGTTTTTTCTTCTTGTTTACTACCGAATAACCGAAATTATTACTATTTTTAAAATCTTTTATCTTGGAATAACCAATATCACTAGCGTTTGAAGACTTATGCTTCAGTTCTTCATAATTTGGATCAATTTCTGAATTAGCCTTGAGAACCTCATATCCAGGATCTGAACTACACAAACTATCTGGTCCATTTATACTTGCATATCCAGGTTCTTCCTGTCTAAGTTTTCCTTCATCCAAAGAATCTGTTTTGTGTTTTCTTAGCGTCTCATAGTTGTGTTCTTGAAACTTTCTTCTCAACTTCAAGCATCTACTATTTTCGCCAATTCCAGAGGTGGAAGCACTTGGTTGAGAGATATCATTTTGTCGCTCTGGAGATTTTTCATCATCAGAGCCGCTTTTCGACTTATTTTTTTGAACTTTGGCGTAAAGATCTTCTAAATTGCGAGCTAATGGAAATTTCTTATCACCATCTATTAGGTTAACTGGCGGAAGGGGTAGAGGTGAATTGGCTTGGCGTTTTTCAGGCTTTGGTGAACCTATGTTGATTGTTGAGCTTGACGAGGAGGCTGTTGAAATAATTGATAACTGACCTTAGTATTGTTCAATTTAATTGTTGATAGTATTATGAGAACGCATCAAGATGACTAACCTCACTTACTTACCTAGCCTAACCACACATGAAAATATTTTTTTACTTTGTTTCAAATGAGTTTTAAAAACTAACAATTCATTGAAGGAGTTCATATAGTTAATCAATTTCTGTTTATTTTAAGTTTAAAATATACTTAGATTTCAAATAATATAGATTATTTATTTATTTTTTGAATCTTTTCAAATTATTTAGTGAAATTCATTGAGCACGTAAAATGTGAATTTTTTGAATTCCTATAATTATTTATAAAAAAAAATAGCAATGTGGCCGGATATACGCAATTTCAAAGCAGCATGGCGTCTATCACATCACTTGTAAAGATTACTAGAGACTCTAACCAAATACTGCATATTTTACCAAAAATCTAGGGAATTTAAATCTTCCATAAAAGCTGACTAAACCTATCAACGAAAGGGTTTTCAGAAAGCATTTGGGCTCATAATATTTGTTCATAACACAAGTACAGAACGCATTGATATTTTCAAAATTATAATGATTTTTGTAATTTTTATGTCGAGTTGAGTAAATAAATAAATGTTCCGAAATTCAAAATGGTGACCTAAATGTTTTATTTTTGATGCAGTTATACCTTTCTTTTAATTATAGCCAAAATTATCATTTCAAGGCAATTAAGAGTGTCATGCATGGCTTCGATAGTTTGTTGTCCAATGCAAGTTGAAGAAAAAACATAGCTCTGATTAACGCTTATTTCTCTCAAATGTTATGCAACTCGAAACTCATAGTTTGCCATCGACTGATTTTATTAATTCAATGAATCAACTTCGCCAACTTAATTACAAAAGGCGTTTCTGTCTAAACTAAAAGAAGAATTTAAACACATAATTGGTATAAATTATTCGAGTTTTTAGAGCTTTTTTGCATATTAAATACATTTTTTTTTGCCAAATCAATGTATACCGTTCTTAGAAACCTAATCTACGAATATGTCAAAAAAATTCAGAACTGTTTCTTACCTTGCCTTGAGTGTGTATGGGTATGTGCAACATGCTTCAGACTATCAACACTAGGTGGCACAGGTTGTGGTGCTGGTTCATACATCTCATCATTGGCCTCGTCCGAATCAGACTTTGATGGATTTCTGTTGATTTCAGCTTCGACAATAATTGGCCCAGGGGGAATTCTAGCATAAGTCTCGCTCTCACTAGTGTAAACTTGATTTGGGTCAGGTATTGTAGTGTAAACATCATCTGAAATATAATTAAAATGCTCAAATTCAATTGGAAGTTTGAATATATTTCAGATTGTATAAAACTGCTAATA
This sequence comes from Harmonia axyridis, assembly GCF_914767665.1. Classification (NCBI taxonomy): domain Eukaryota; kingdom Metazoa; phylum Arthropoda; class Insecta; order Coleoptera; family Coccinellidae; genus Harmonia; species Harmonia axyridis. The sequence continues at coordinate 10,443,030 of NC_059503.1, forward strand.
AGCAATAAAAAAATAAAAAAAACCAAATTTAATATGAAACCTAATACCGAATCACTGAATTGATTAGATTCTTACCAGAGTCATCGGAAACAGTTGAGTAATGAGGATCCAGCTCTCTTTTTTTCTTAACTTCTTTGGATTGAGCTAATATATTGGCAAGAGGTTCACGTACACTAATGCTAGTATATCCCTCTAAAAAAATTAAAAATTAATATTCTAAATTCTTATTTTTTTTAATCCGATAAAAACAACATTGCTTACTAGAAGAATCTTGAGAATCTCCACTGAAATTAATTTGAGGCACTGGTGGGGTCATATATGGCAATTCTGGACTAGCAGCTATGCCACCCGCCACAGCTGAGGCGGCTGGTATATCCAAATTGTGACTTCCACTACCTCTTCTTGTAGCACTGGTTTCATTGGAAGATGATTCAGTTCTAGATAATGAATGAAAATAACTTATAAAATGAGGTTCTTTCTAACAAACTGTATTATATAGTTGTTCATTAAGTTCAACTATAGATTAATCTCATCGAATAAAACAGCTTTCTTCATTTACTATTTCTCTAGATTCAGTTCAGAAGAAAGTTACAATATAAAGATTTCAACTGAAAATAAATATTTGTTCAATGTAATTATGGAAGCGCATTGAAATGAAATTTCTGAAATTAATATTATCTTAATATTTTCCTCAACGATTATATCTAATCCGAATTTCTTGCAGAAGCTCTGTTAATTAGTTATGAATAATAAGATTTATAAAAGGAGCTTTCACCTTTGGGAAGAACCTGGCTCTTCTGGTATGTCTTCATTTTCAGATGCGAAATTTCGACTTGCTGTAGGTTGCAGCTGATCATAAGGATGCTCTCGGGAGTTAATCTTATCATATTTCACCCTCTCATAAGGGGAAAAATCAGCTTGACTCAGCGAACTGTGCTGAGATATGCTACGTCTAGCTTCAACTCCATTAGAAAGAGTATGCCGTTTCACTAGAAATAGGTTTGATCAAAATAATATCTAATAACAATTCTATCAACCTACTCGAATTTTGATACTGTTCCACAGTTGCATAATGTTCAGAGGAATTGTCAACAGCCGACACCCAATTTGCATTTTCATGTTCAAACGGTATATCTGGCAAACTTCTTCTTGTATTCGTTGCTGGAAGTGTTGCTCTGAAAAATGTCAAAAATTTAATTTCTACTATAAGTAAAATATAATAATATAACATTCTGAATTTAATTAAATTTCTCCTCAAAATTTATATCACATTTATTGGAATTATGATCAATAATAATCTCAAGTGGAATATTTGTTTTAATTTACCTCTTATTCACATCATGTACACCATCAATTCCATCAGTTCCAGAAAGATCTGCAGATGGTAAATGATTTACATTTTCATCAGGATTCTTCTTGATAACAAGACCATCAATTCCACTTAATTCAGGGCTAAAATAGATTAAAAATGAATTATACCTCCAAAAAATTAATGAAGAATGTGAATAATAAAGAATCCCACTTAAAACCCTCGTTAGAATTATGAAGATCTGAGATACCTATTTGATACTCATATTAATCTATTATGCTTAGATCATATTAAATATTGAGAGTTTTATAGTGCAAATGTTTGTATATTTGGGTATTTTCTTTATTTTTTTAAATTAATAATATTAACTTACTCGGTACGTTTCTTCCTCCAACATAAACAAAATACTAGAGACATAACAAGAGTAAAGAAACCACAAAAAGAGATCAGAGTAATCCACATTGTTTAATTTTTTTGAATAGAATCATCATTAGGTACATGTTGATATTTTATCAACAATGTTCTAGTATATGGCTATGGGTTCCAGAATATTTCCAAATTAACACAAGATATGTTTATCAAGAATATGTATTTTTTCACCAAGTATCCATATCGATATAGGTCAGACCTTTTACCACAAAGATATTTTATTTTTCATTACAATCGAAATCGTCAATGACAATATGCTGGATATATTTTCTTCAATGCAAGTATGAATCTAGCTCGGTATTTCCTCATTTGCTTTTTATTCTTACAGAAAACATAACATTTTATTTTGAACCTTGAAGTAAAGTCAAAGTCAAAATAATACCTAAAGAATTAAAGATAAAAGGATAAAGTCAAAATCGAATCATAGAATCAATAGCTGTCTTATTCACAAGGGATCTAACACAGAACACTAAATAATCACTCTTATTTAGCTAATCACTAGTCTGATCACTCTTATTTAGCTAACTTCGAAAACTTGACTACCACTATATAATTTTTCATTTATATTTAGTGTCCACCCATATAATAGTTCTCTCTTTTGATAAATCGCTTACCCATAACGACTAATAAAATATTACTCTTTATTCTATGGTTCTTACAGTTCTTTCAAACTTCAAACTTGTAATTTGACATTATGTAAACATTATTTCTTGTTGAACCTGTTGCATATTTTCTAATGATCCAATTTTATAACAATTAAATTATAAATATATAATTTGAATATTTTAAGCGTCATCAATTCTACCCTTATTTTAATAGGTTTTTCGATTAGCTATGAGAGGTAGAAGTAACAGCAGTCATGAAAATGAAATGGATACTACTGCGCCAAGGAGTTTCCAGGAGAGAAAAATTTGCTATAGAAATTTACTCAATAAAGTTGAAGAAATAGGTAGGCCTTACTTTGAAATTTTATTTCAAGATGATTAATTATAAACTACAGTACTTTAACGAGTTTGACCAGTTGGTTAAACTTTGAACAAATAAAAGTAGATATTCTATATTAATCATTCGATTCACCAACAGAAGAGAAAAAAGATCTTGGACTGGCAACTGTTACTGAGGTCGGAAATATTTTAAAAGAGATCAACAATCTTGAAAGGGAATATACAATAGAACAAAGAGTTGAACAAACTGATGAGACTTTCCTAGATTGTATGGTATTGTCATCATCTAGTGGAATTTTGGTTAAATGTATCAATGCTTTGGATATATCAACAGCAACTTATGAACCAAAGGAATTTAGTGATAAACTAGTATGTAAAATAACTTCAATTTAAAATTTTGGTTTTGCAACAATTAAATTGTTAATTTTTGTTTTTCAGTGTGAATATTTGAAAGGAAATAATTCAGATTATAATCCTAGCGATATATTGAAACTTTTGGATGATGCTAGAAAGATAATCCCAGAAATAGAACCATATGAATTTGTTTATGGAAGCTGTGATTTAGATAAGTCACCAGAACCAAAAGAGAAGAAAATCATTAAACGAGATCCAAAAGAAAAACTCACAAAAAAGGAACCAGAAAAAGTTTTAACTTTGAATAAAGAAGAAGAAGGAATACATGAAATTGTTAAAGTTTTAAGTGATGTTCTTTGGGATGAATACACTAAGAATGGAGAACAACCAATTGATTATTATGATTACGTCATTGATACCAGCAATTTCACCACTACTGTTGAAAATATGTTCTACTGTTCTTTCTTAGTCAGAGATGGAAAAGCAAAGATTGACCTTGGTGAGTATTCACCTCACTTTCTTATTTTGAACTGCTATTTGAATTGATACTTCTTTTTAGATGGTCTAACTCCAAAGATAAGACCAGTACCTAAGAATGAGTTACAGAAATTCAGAGATGAAAATGGTATGAATTACCAAATATTAACCACAATCACAATGGAAGACTGGGAGGTAAAGATATAATCAAATTTATATTTATAACATTGGTATTGTATAACTAAAATTCCTCAGTTTGAAGTGATAGGTTTGCATGATTTGATTGTAAAGGTTTTGATCATTTTTTTATTAGAGGTTCATTATTGGAATTGTTGCAGAATTTCACTAAAGAAGGATACCTTCAAAAGCATAGGAGGCTGCGGAGAAAATAGAAACAAGAAAAAATACATGTATTATATTTCCACTTCAAAAGATGTTCTTTGTATATTAAAAGTTAATATGTAAAATAAGTTTGTATCAAGAATGAATCAAAAGACAAACTGCTGGTGACTTATATTTACACTTCTAAATTATTACCCTTTTTAGTTCATATCAATGAAACTCATACCAAATCTAGGATTTTTCTAATTTCTGATTAATTAAGGACATTCTCAATTTCCTGGGTGTCTTCCCAATGGCACTCCTTTAAAGAGAATATTTCTGAATCAGAAGATTCAGGTGAATCGTCTTCAATAATAGGAACACTTTGTAATCTAGTACAAGTGAAAGGGTTCACATCATTTTCTCCTTCTCCACTATTTTGTATTTTCTGAAAAAAAAAATAATTTTCAGTTAGTGTCCAACTCATTTATCAATAGATGAACCTAACAAAAATTTTATTCAGAATTCAAATGATTGATTTAATGTACATATGTATAATATCTTTTTTAAATCAATCCCTACCTTTCTCGTTGTTACTTTGGCTGTAGCAGAAGCATTTCCAATTGATTTTGTTCTAAAAATTGAAAAACCAATTTAACATTATCAATAAAGTCGTACAAATCTTATTTCTATTACAACTTTTTAAAAGTGTTTTCATAATATTTTGCCATACAAATCTCAAATAAACTTGACAGGAAGTAGTCTAACTAACTGAATGATTTGATGTACGTTATATTTTCAACAAAATATATGTACTAATATAGATATTCCTCTTACCTAGATGTTTCTGCTGATTTTTTTTGAGATACAACTTCAATACTATCATCGGAATCAGAGAGTTCAATGAAATCTTTGGCTAAATTGCTGGGACCATCTTGTCTTATAAGTGGTGCATAGGTTTTAGTAGTTTTAGTTTCAGGTTTTTTTTTTCTTGCTAAATCCCCATATATTGTTTTTATTTTGATCTGTTCCTCAAGGGATAAATCATAGCCAGAGTTTTGAATATTATTTATTATATACTTCCTAAACCTTTCATGCAACGACTGATAAGTTCGATTTGGAAGTATATCTTTACACACTTCTTTCCAAAATTCAAGACCCCTCAATCTATAAAAAGCATTTTTTCGAATAATGTAATGTAAGATTTTTCGTTCTTCTTCGACGGTATATGGGTTACGATAACCTGACATGTTCAAATTATGTTGATTGAAAGTATCTGAAAAATCTCATTATGGATATAGAAATTAATAATAAACTTTTCATCTGTATTTTTTGTTAACAAATTTAAAAATGTTATCAATTCTATGATTTTCAGCACAGAACACAAATATTTTCCGGGACTCTGTATGTGTTACATATTTGAGTTGGTTACACTGCTAAAATATTGTTGATTAGAAAATTATAAGCACTATATTTATTTCGATCCATAAATAAGAATAACTTCTAGATATCTCAATAAAGTATTTCGGAATATAGAATTAGAAGGATGAATAAATTTTATGAAGAATGAAATTAAGCTTTATGATTATACTTGTTTCTATGATTAAATGTCAAATATTATTATGCTATCAAATAGACGTGGAAGGAGATTCGTGGAAAAATGTAGTCCAGCCTAACCATACGCTTTACAATTTTTACGGTTCATTGGTTATTTTTTCATTAAGTTGGAAATAAGAATTAATAGAGCAGTGAACTGTAATTTCTCAATCCTGTCCAAACATTCACTCAAGATAATGGAGTTTTCATGACGTTTTTGTCACTTCGATTTCAAGTAGTTTAGTGCGGCAACCTGAACTGTTATCGTTAGATTTCTAAAAAACAATATGAATTTCTTACCTTGGTTATTAATTATTTGTACTGTACAAGTAGCTCATTCTACATTATTAGATGGTATCTACTGTGGAAGGAATAATTGTTATGATGTGTTGGAAGTCTCGAGAGAAGCTACGAAACAAGAGATAGCAAGAAGCTATCGAAGATTGGCCAAACAGTATCATCCAGATTTACATCGAGGCCAAGAAGCCAAAGAAAAAGCTGAAGAACAATTCAAAAATATTGCTACAGCATATGAAATTTTGAAAGATGATGAATCGAGAACTGATTATGATTACATGTTGGATAATCCTGACCAATACTATGCTCACTACTATAGGTATTACAGAAGGCGTATGGCGCCTAAAGTAGATGTCAGGATTGTGATAATCGTTACAATAAGTATAATATCAGCAATTCAGTATTATAGTGGATGGCAAAGGTATGATGAAGCAATCAAGTATTTTATGACTGTTCCAAAGTATAGAAATAGAGCTATGGATATTGCAAAGCAGGATGGATTGTTAACTGATGATAAGAAAAACAGAGGTATTTGTTGTAATTCATTACTGAAATTATTTAAAAAACTCATTATTTCTTCAATATTATTGCAGGTAAAAGTAAAATGTCCAAAGCAGATGTAGAGAAAGTGGTTAAAAAAGTTATCGAGGATAAAATGGACATCAAAGGAGCCTATGCCAAACCAACAATCAAGGATTTGTTATGGATACAACTTTTAATAAGCCCTTACACCATTTTCATGTACATATTTTGGTATGTTTCTTGGATTTGGAGACATAGCATTCTTAGACAACCTTTCTCAGAAGAGGAAAAGCTCTATATAATCAGAAAATATTTGAAAATGGGCCAACATCAATTTGATAGTCAAGAAGATCATAAAATTCAGGAGTACTTGAATAAGGAGCTCTGGGTTAGGGGAAATTTTGATAAATGGTTCAAAGAAGAAGAAGAAAATGCCAAAAAACTGTTAGCTGAAAACAATCGTTATAAACAATATAGAAGATACCTTAAGAATCATGGAGTAAGCAGAATGACTTTTGATGATTCTTGAAGATGTTTATTATTTATTTTAATTTTATTTTTGCGATTCAATATACACCTTCATTACTGGAAAATTCTTTCATTTATATGATATATATCCTTCATTAAAAAAAATCTCTACAATCATCATTGTTAATTCTTAAATAAATAATTGTTTAACATTCATTTATATTGAGTAATGCACATGGAAATCTTAAGTGGTGATGACGACAATATAAACTCGTTTCTTTTTATTAAATTTCAAAAACTTCTTGAATAAAAATCGAATTTTGTTCTGTAATATATATTTATTTCATCAAATATTACAAGTTTGTAATGATTTAAGTAATTGTTTGAAATGGCTTTCAGGTTTTTCTGTGAATTGGGAAAATAAAGGGTATAAATTCCTTTCAATATCATATTTCAACTGAAGAATACCTCCCTTCTCTAATCTTTTATCTAAAATCAACTGTTCAAAAAGGAAACTATCCAATTGTTGAGCTAACGACTTCCATATAACTGAAAAAAGCTTATCTGCAAGAGTTTTTTGTAGCTGGTGTAACCTTTTTGCAATAACTTCAAACATTGGGCAAGCAGATGGTGTTAGTGATAAATTTTTAAAATCTTTATCCACTTTCATCTTTGACCAGTCTTCTCTAATATAATTTTTACTTTTTTGTTCAATTTCATTCATCACAAACTCTGACATTGAAGAAAGTAAGTATCTCCTCATATCACCATACAGAATTAGTGTTTCGGCAAATACACTTTGCGACTCATATTCTAAAATAGAATCCTCAGCATCTGGTACCGATGCACTTGATTCAACATTCTCTAATTGAGATTTGTAGTAATATAAATTGAGGTAATGTAAAGTATTCCCCCAATCTATCAATACACTTTCCATATAGAATAAAGTATTAACAATCATAGGTACCTTTGATTCTATAACATTATCTTCTTCAGCTTTTGCAATTTGTATTAATCTAACTCTGAAATCATCCAGGAGTTCCAACTGGAGCTCTAAAAATTGAAGTCGATGACCAGGTTGTGGCAAACTTTCATACCTGTCTGTAATTCTTTTAAGCAGTGTCATAAATGCATCAGCGCAAACAGTTACCTTCAAGTTATCTATATCAGAAGCTAGTGGTTCAAATGCTAGCTCTGAGGAATAAAGGATGTTATCCATTTTGTCTAATGCAAACTTTCTTTCCATTGTAATCCATTTAATGAACACTTGTGCTTGAGTAAGCACACCTAATACTCCAGCTTGTATTATTGGGTAATCATAAGAACTCCTTAACTCTTTATCAAAGCTTAAAGCTTCGTCAACTGTGTGAGAAAAGGTGAAATCATCATACTGAGCTTTAGCAATATCGGCCTGGAGTTTTTCAATAGCTAATTGTACCAAGCCCACTAAAAATTCAAGTTCAATATCTAAGTGGCAATACCCCATCTTATCAACAATAGGCTGAATCCATTTATGTAGAAAGTCTTTATGATCTCTTATCCATGTTAAAATTTGTGTGAAATACCATTCAGGTTTATCTAATCGGTTTGTTTGACGAGCACCATAAAAGTGATAGATGAAACGTTTTCTTAGTGGCTGTATCATAAGAGATGCAGGTATACATAAATTAGATATGTTAACAGGAGTCAACGAATCCAAATGATCATTTTCATTTGGTAATTCGATTTGAAGTAAGTATTCAGTAAGAAGTTTAAGTTTGTCTATTGCACTCTGAGGAGGAGTTTGCAGACTGAAATTTGCATTAACAAATGGCCAATTAATTACTTTCAAAGTTTCTTCAAAGCTTTCAGACAAACTATTCATCAAAACTTCATGCCAATAATTTTGAAGTTCACTCATAACATCATTCAAATAAGATTGTTTCAAATGTGTTAGATTCCAATTAATCTCACATAAATTTGCAAAAATGGTTACACATTTTTCATAATCTTTATTCTTATATTCTCTTTCTAACTCAACATTGAAATATTCCAGTTTTTGCACTAATCTAATATACTGCTTGGTAATTTGCAACACATTTACTTTTTCTAATAGATTTTGAAATTTTTTTCTCACATCATCCACTTTATCTAAATTTGTTTCAATTGCTTCAGTAATTTCTTTCGAACGAATGCATAATTTGTCAAAATCATCACATATCTTATCAGCGGAATGTACTGTTTTTCCTATTAGAGAGTCAATATTGGTTAAACTCAATTGCAATAATAAATCTTGCTTTTTCTGTTTCAATTCATAATAGATTGAGCTACATTTCTTAGAATCCAATAAATCATTTCCATAAGTAATTTGTAATTTCTGTAAACAATTTATATCGATATTTTCCATTGTTTGATATGCAGTGAAGTTAATCAATGCTTTTTGTTATATTGAATATTTACGAAGGATCCCTCATGAGTCGTTGATTCAGATAGATATATGCATATAATAGATTTGAATATTCAAAACACAGGTGGTAGTCCGAATCGATCAACTTTGAAAACATAAAAACTAAACGTCAAGAATCAGCTGATTCTACTTTCAGCTGACAAGCAGAACAAGGTTATCGATTATAAAGAAGTTTATATTTTAATATGAATACTTCCTTATAAGGGAAAGGGGTTGATGTTACTTTTTGCTTTCAAAAAAGAACCCATTCAAGCACAATACATAAAAATTAGGACAAAAAAAAATTAAAAATGTACTTACTCTATGTTACAAGCCAGTGAAAGTGAACTGTCTGTTATCTGTGGTGAACTGTCATAACATAAGCATGTGAATTTGGTTAGATTTGTTATGACAGAAGTTAACCAAACATTTTTAGTAGTTTTATAAGTAGTAGTCCACATAACAACTTATTAAAAAAAATTATTTAGAAATCAATGTGAAAAGAAAATTATGGCAATTAATACTGAAGTAAAGTTTTTGTTAGACAATATTTTGAATAGTATCTGTGAATATCTTCATGTACCTAGAAGGAGAAATCATATAATAAGAATTCACACTAAGAAACTGGAGCTACTGGGAGAAATTAGTTTTCCCTTGAATATAAAAAACTGGCATAGCATTATTGACCAAAAAAATGAAGATTTAATAACAATAATAGATCATATCGCAGTGAATCAATCTTTATCAAACATTTCTCAAACAACTTTGGAATCTTTTATTACACACCTAAAATGTGAAAGTCAGAATTGGGGTGTATCAGTGAATAATGTGAAGATTATAAAGGACAATGTTCACTTTTATTTCAAAAAACCTATAGCATTTTGCAAAACGATACATGATTGTCTATCAATGGGACAAAGCTATGGAGCTATTGAACAAGGCCCAAAAGTGTTATTTCATATTTTTAATGAAGAACAATATTGTGATAATTCAGCTGAGATGACCTTGACTCATTTGAGATTAATAACTTTGAAAAAAGTTGCACAAAAACTGACAGAATTCAAGTTGAATCCTTTGCAAGATTCTAACAATATTGAAATGAAACTTACTACTAAAAGAAATAGTGACACTGATATTTTATGTGGTAATGTGTTAAATGAAAATGGTAAAAAAGATTCCACCACTTCTGCTGAGGAATTAATAAGGTTTGCTAGTATGTTTTAAATTGTTTATTGTGTTCTAATGGAAAATGGAATTTTCAGAAAGAGATCTGCAGATATGAGACTTATGGCCGAGCATAAATATGGACTTAGAGTGAAGTCCTCAGAATTATGGAAAGAATATTTCGAAAAACTTGGTGTGGCATCTGTCACAATTGAGTTACTCCAAAATAAGCCACATAAGAATGTAAAAGTTTCTTTAAATGATCTAAGTTCTGTTAATAAAGGTAAGTCTAGTATGTTTTCTAGTATACAAGTCTTTAGTTGATTATTGCTGGAGGCTTTTTTATAGAATGTACTTAGCTTGTTAGTACCAAAATTTGGAATTCTTTAATTTCATTAGATAATCTGATTGGTACACAAGACATGAAATAGTAAAATTTTAAATTCCAAATATTTGGTGATTGTTGAGTTGAATATTAATCAATAATTCTGTTTTCCAGGTGCTTCTTTTATATTTTATAACTGTGCCAGATTGTCTACTTTATTCAAAGAATTTGAGAAAAGGGTAAATGATGGAATTTATCCTCAGCTAACTTCACTTCACAATGTGGACTTTTCACTTTTGAATCAGCCAGTAAGTATTAAAGAATGTTCCTCATGTAAGATTATTGCCATCATATAGAGCAAATTAGATATTCATCAGGGTTATTTGAAAATCCACATTTGAGAGAATTCAGCAAAGAAACTTTAATATAGACTATGTTATAAGAATTGCTCAAAACTACCATGTACTCATCAACCCTGATTGCCAAGCCAGAATTACTGAAATTTTTCTGTCAGCCAACTCTTAAATGCAGATGAATTCTTCCATATATTGAAAATCATAGGCAGTCATATTCACATTAACAAAACAGTCTGCAGTGAACTATTGACTGCATACATATATCAATGACTTCGCTCTAAAGTAAAAATACCCAATAATATGAATGACAATGAGTTGATAGAATAGTGGATACAGTAAATTCTTTTCAATAATTTCATTGATTTCAGAAATAAGACTTAACTTAATATTTTTTTTTTCAGGAAGAATGGGAGCTTCTATATGTGTACATTATGCAGTATCCTTTTATGATAAGATCATGTATACAAGATATCGACAAAGGCATTGTTAATCCTCATTATTTGGTTTCATTCCTCTCAAATATGTGTTCTGTATTCAGTGTTTATTACAGACGAATAAGGATTCTTGTGGTAAATAACATTTAACTAGGCCAAAACTTAAAAATGTAATCAATTTTTTTTCAGGCTCCAAAGCAACATTTGATTCCAACTCTAAATGCAAGAATTTACCTGCTGAGATCATTGGAAAATGTTTTCCATAAATCTTTGGAACTATTGAACATAGATCCAATCAAAGAAATGTGATTTTTGTAAGAATAAATATAAACAATGTTTTTATATTTGAAGCTTTTAAAGACATGGTATTATGTTATGCACATCAGAATTTTCTGAATTTCTGAAACAACTATGACGCAACAGCATAAGTACTTTTATTTTGTTGATAATATCAAAATAGAATATTTGATTATAAGATCAACCCTATTAAATAATTTTCGAAATTAATTGAAAAAAGCTGTTGTGAATTTTTTAGTATGCTTATATCTGACCTCTTGCAGTGGAAGCATTGTTAGTCGATCTTTTGTCGTTTAGCAAGTGAAATTTTAAGGGCACTGTAATCAAAATGAGCACGTGCTGCCCTCTAGCAGCATGTCATCAAACTTGAGTTAGCCACATCATTAGATTATGGAGGGTAGATATAAGGAGAATAATCTTCGTGTTTCACAAGTGTCCATTAAACTGACGTTTATCTATGAAACTGACCTAAATTGGGGGCGCTAGTATAGTTAGAGGGTAAATTTCATAGGGAACATCATAAAGAACTGATAGAGATAAAGCAAGAAGTGAAGAAAGATGAAAGTATGTTCGGCTTTTTGAATTGGTTATCAAATCCAGGAGGTAAGAAGGCGCTAGTGTAGCTAGAGCTAAACTAGCGCCTCGTAAATTCCATTTCCGCTGGACACTTTCTCAACACTTCTTCCATAAGAGATTGTTCTCATTAGCTCTACCCTCCATCCATTCATCTATGTTAGTCATAGTATGGTAATTGATAGATATGACTTACGGGGTGAAAGCCTCAATTTTTATAGGCGACATAATTTCGAAGAGAGACTGAAGTAAATTATTTCACCAGTGAATACGAAATAGATGGTGAAATAATGGAAAACCAAAGCTGAAAATGAGGAAATGACTTGAATCAGGAGCATTTTGAGCGCTCCTGCATTCGTGCGCCTTCAAAACCACATATGTAGTTATCTACAGTTATTTGGTCTCCAGCGGAATATCTAAAAAAAAATTAGGAAAGCACTGACGTAAAGTAAGGTGCATTTGAGTGCTCCTTCATCCATGTGCCAATTGCGCCTTTGGAATGACATACTTATATAAAGTTATATCAAAGGCGCATGGATGCAGAAGCGCTCAAATGCACAATGACTTTACTTCAATGCTTTCCTAATTTCTTTCAATATTCTGCTTGATTTTCTATGGCTCTTATGACGCGATCAGCAAGAAATTCCTTATAAATATTGAAATTTTTATTTTATATTCACTTTCAAAGTGAACTAATTAGGATCGGATGTTACGGAAATATTTGCTTATTTTTTTTTTATAATTCTGAATACGCTGTCAATTCTGCATAAAGCTTAAACTGGTTATTCTATAGTATACGCCATAACCTTCTAAATCTAACTTTGTTTTAGAAGGCTATGCATACACCCGATTGTTGTTTCGGGTATTTCTTTTACAATATTCTTCTTGAATATTATTCTATGATCCAAAAATGCGATTCTAATATTGCGTTTATCATATTTATTTCTCGGTTGTATACTCATGGAAATATTATTGTTATTTTCCTAACAAATGCGGAAAGTGGTACTTTCCGCGAGAGTTAGGAACAATATTTTTTTTACAAGCGCTTGAAATAAATTGAAACTCAAAAGATTTCATTAAATATTTCTATACACATGAATGATAGACTTAATTCTGCATGTCGTTACCCTAGTTATGTCATCCTTGACGTTAATTGGGCGTTCGGTGCATAGAGATATGACAGAATTTAATTTATTCTTTAATACTTGCGCACGGGAAAATCCCCTGCTATTTCTTTCCCGCATGCATATCCCATATGTGTGGAAAAGATATAGCAAGGGTTTTTCCTGCACTGTGTGGGAAAGTGACTCTTACTGACTTAAAATGCGTGTGGAAAAAGAGTTGATAGCGCACGCTTGTAGAAATGGTAATTTACGTAACAAGTCCGGAAAATAGGTTTTTTTGGACGAATAGACAAAATTCCAGGACGAGCGTAAGCGAGTCCTGGAAGTCTGTGAGTCCAAAGAAACCATTTTCGGGCATTTTCGTGACATGAACGACGTGATTCTTTTCCGGCCTAGTCCGGGAAGTACGTACTTTCCGGACTAGGCCGGGAAATGCTACTTTCTCAGAGAAAAAGCGTCTGGAAAATGAGCACTTCCCGGACGGTTGCCGAAAATAGTAATTTACGTAACAAGTCCGGAAAATAGGGTTTTTTTGGACGAATAGACAAAATTCCAGGACTCGCTTACGCTCGTCCTGGAAGTCCGTGAGTCCAAAAAAACCATTTTCGGGCGTGTTGCGTACAATATTTTTTCGGCAACCATGTAAAATAACACTATCGCTGCTGCTTTCCATATTTTATTACGATTGCGATAAAAAAACATGCAAATTTTTGACAACTAATTCCATATGAACTGTCAGCCGTTATCTCGGTTGCTATGGATTCTATGATTCTTTTCCGGCCTAGTCCGGGAAGTACGTACTTTCCGGACTAGGCCGGAAAATGCTACTTTCTCAGAGAAAAAGCGTCCGTGAAGTGAGCACTTCCCGGACGGTTGCCGAAAAAGCTTTTTTTTTCGATATTCTTGCATTTTCCATGGTTTTCTTGACGCAATGAATCTTTTCTAATTTTTGAAACCTCGGTCTCTACCAAGTGATAGCCATATAGCTACGCCAATGCTCGAAAGAAAACACTTTCCCACAGCATGTTAGATATCGCCGCTACTTCATCAAATAGGTAAAAGAATACCTAATATAAAATTTCGCGGCAGTTGCATTATTTACTGTTTGTTTATATTTCATTCCAGATTACATTTCTTTATTACACAAGATTATCGAAATTGAACTCAAAAACGATTTTCTTTTCACTGAGACTACCTAATGAAACTTCATCAAAGAATACTCTATCCATGAACATAGATTACGAATCCTCAATCTAGTTTTCCTTGGGTTCAAATCGTTGATCAATGAAGGGTGTCTACTTGATGAATTAGATTAATAGATAAGTGGCATTTCATTTATCCTCAAAATTCCGAACATCTGGTGCATGATAATAAGTATATTGAATTATATATATCAAGGTTACAAATTGAAGATTCATCTCTACATCAAAGGTGGATAGTAATGCAAATTAACTATCTGATAAGGTATTACTTCAGAATGATTTATTTTGTAAAATGAGGCATTATTAAGATTCAGTTTTCACAATGGTTTGCTCTCCAGTAACCCAAAAATGGAGTGCGTTTGGTTCGGCATTTGTGTTTTTTGTTAGTGGAATTATGCTAATTTTCTTCTGGTCAAATTTGGTTGATTCATTTCTACATGAGGTAAAGAACCATAGATACTTAAATTTACATTTCATGGTTATCCGGAAGTTTCGTATTGCATTTTATTTTGATGTTTTATTGTTTCGTTTTTTTTACGGAACAATCGGTTATCATTTTTCTCAAATTCATTCATGGACTGGACAAAATCTGTGATTTAACAGTATTATAGAAATAAGAAATTTTCAAAAATTTCAAAATTTCTTGAGGTCTGTAATAGTGGAAATAATTATTTTTCCTGAAGAATTTCGATATGCATATACAATTATGTCAGTTTTCACTGTAATTTTGTGAACATGTATACAGGATGATTCACCGGGATGGCCTATTAGACGTTTATGGAAAACTAATCATAATTTTGAGCTGATACTTTGCATATTGGGGTTTGAGACAATGATCTTTCTCCTTAAATATTTTCAGATCTCTACAACTTCCGGTTATACCGGAAACGGATTACTACTTCCTTATTTCAAATGGTACACCCAGTACATTATTGCATTATTAGATAGCATTTTTGACGTCAATTTCGGCAATATTCAATACCTTGGGTAAAAACTCAATGGTTCATGAGTTAATGGGGTTCTTATGAAAAAAAATGGTGGCGATGAGGACTCACATTTCATTGAAAAACGCTTTTTTCGAAAAAAATGTTTTTTTTTCGATTCTGCAAATACGAATTATAGAACTGTTCACGGTTTGGACTAAAAATGTACAGGGTGTTCATAAGAAGATCATGAACTTGGACAACTCAAATTCATCAAAACTCAAGATTTTCAAATTAGAACCTATATTTTTTTATTATTTCAGTCGATTCTACGTACGAAAACAGTGGGAGTTACTTAAGCGAACTCTATAGTCTATACCAAAAATGAATATTTTAAGAGTTATCGAGGAAGAACTCTAAATGTGGAAAAACCGCAATTTATAACTGTGCGGAGTAGTCTGTTACTTCCGGAAAACAAAAAGAAACTTAATTAGAAGTTTCCATAACTAAATTAGACATTTCATGAATTGTAATGAATTATCCCTAATTGAAAATTGTATTGATTCATGGATTTCTCATCAATCCCAACGAAAAATTAATTATAATTCATGAAATGTAAAATTTAGTTATCCAAACATCGAATTTTAATTTCTTTCTGTGTTTTCCGTAGTAAAGCCGCTGGTAAATTTTAACATATGAAATGAATTCTTCATTTTGATCATAAATATTTTGTCTCTTATTGTGATTTTTACGCAGTTGCGACCGTTAGTTAAATATTTTTTTTTGTAAATCCTTACATCAAAACAAAAATCTCTGCGTATTTGGTTTGTGATCTAAATTACATTTAAATATTTTAACATTATCTAAATGATAAGAAACCTATAATGACCTATATTTCAAATTTGATCTAAATATCTCAAAAACTGAAAGAGCTATAAGAAAAAACTAAAAGAATCATGAAATTTCAAAGCTCTGTAGTTCAGTAACGACACCATTGCGGACACATGTATTGTTTATCGAAAAAAATTCTTATTTTGATCTAAAATCTTGATACTGAATTTTGAAGCCCCCTGTATAAGGTCAGAACAAAAAGTACTTAATCAGATAATGCGATGTTTACAGGTGAAGCACTCATATTTAAGAAAAAATTTGGAATTAAATAAAATAAAAATTCATATATCATACCCACTTTTTTTGCAATAAATTTTTTTTATTCAATTCTACATTTCTCAAGTAAATCTTTACGCAAAACTTGTCTAAATTGATCCAATTTTCTTTAGGAATCCGAGTTCAAATTCGATAAACATGGAGGAAATATAACACTCCACAAATATTTCTGAAAAATCCATTTTATACCTATTTGCTTTATTAGGATTTATTAATTTGATTTCAGGAATTCATACTGAGTCCAAATTCATACCAATACAAATATTGGATGGAAACTCCATTTGATATCAACATGGAAGTATATATTTTCAATTGGACAAACAGCGAAGAATTAAGTAAAAAAGGAACTAAACCTAATTTCGAACAATTGGGACCCTATATGTATGCGGCAAGAAACAGTCGTGCCAACGTAGTGTTCAATAGCAACAAAACTGTTAGTTTTAACACTGTCCGAAAATTTTGGTTTGTGCCAGAGAAATCTAAAGGTTCCTTAGATGATAGGATTACGATAATGAATCCAATAGTAATGGTGAGTGGGAATATTAAAAGAAGATAAGTTAATACCTTAAACATAATGGTAGTCTAATCACAACAAAACAAAGGATAATATTGTTATCTCGACTCTCGAGAAAAAAATTGTTTATAAATCAACATGATGGAAAAATAACTCGAACCTACCTGATGCAACGTCGGGGTTAGCTTTTGTGTCATTTGATTAGATCTAATAAACAATAAGGATAATAAAATATTCAAAATCCTATCAAAAATTAAATCTCAAAACACTACAAACTTTACACTATGGTTTTATTTATAATCGTTTCAGATTTTTACTGTCTTTATCACCTTCTTCGTTTTCACGAACTTAAAACACGAACGGCGCTCAATTTTCTATGAATATAAACAAATAAGGATCAGATTCTTGTCTCTGACAAGTTTTAATTACCGGTCAAGTTTCCTGAAACCCGCCATTTAACTATTTTGTTTTGTAATGATCTTTTGACTATTAGGGCCTGAGTTGTTTGATTCGTTATTCCTGTAGACTTAAGAGTTGGGGAATCATGGAAGATTAGATAAGGCGATTTCAAGAGAATATTGATAATTACCAACATTAAACAATTTATTGTTGTTAAGCAATCCAGCCATCTCTGCCTAAGATCCCCTCTCACAGACTCACCATCGTGGAAAGGTGACTCTGTTGCAACGCAGTGACCCCTATAAACCCGCTGGGGCCGAAATTGAGTGTGGTGCGACACCCATAACGCCATCTTTCGGGCAGACAGAGTCACTACACTTTTATTCAGCGGTGAGCAATCTTGGCAGCAATGTAGCGTCATCTTCAATATCTCTATCTATCAGACAACAAAACCATCAGACTTAATTCTTATGTTCCGAAATATTGACACTTGTGTTTTGAAGCTTGGTACTAATGAGCAATGATCAAATAATATTATTAGATTATTGCCGTCTATGCGCCAGGCCTGGGACTTGTTAGGTGACTACTATAAAGTAAGTTATCGTCTTTTTAGTCAATGGCCAATGTCGCAAAAAAAGAACACCATCTAATACAAAGAGGAATACATTACTTCATGAAGGAGTTCAACACGACTTTAGCTGAAACCAAAACAGCCAACGAACTTTTATTCGAGGGGATAGATGATGTTCTGATGGAATTAGCTGAGAAGTTGAAAATGAAGACTTTCACAATTCCTTATGATAGATTTGGCTTTTTCTATCCGGTGAGTTCTCAACATGTTATTCTATATTTTATTCAAAATGTTTGTTTTCGTTTTCACAGCGTAATGGTTCAGCCTCTTATGATGGTAACTATACAATGTGGACAGGCGAAGATGATATTCAGAAAACTGGCATTGTGAGCGAATGGAATTTTAAAAATTACTCAGACTCTTATTCTGGAGATTGTGGCAGAATAGACGGAAGTACTGGAGAAGTATGGTATCCTGTTAAGAATTCAAAAACGATTTCGATATTTGTTCCGGATATGTGCAGGTGAGATTTTCGTTAAAAGCACTAATAGTGAAGTCAGAAGCTTTTAATAAGGGCTTATTGATTCATGCACCAATAGGTATAGTCTTCGGTTCCGGCAAAATCAAAAGATGTTTACACTAAAGTGTAAAAGCGTATGAAGACTTTCAAAAAAGTTTGGAGAACGGAGTCGACAAAAATATTGTGCTAGCGTTTTTTGAAGATTTGGGATATTGCTCTGTTTTTTGTTATTTTCGACGTACAATGTCTCATCGACAAATTGCGAACAAAATTCTTCATCGTTTGTATCTGGTTGCAATCGCTTTAGCGGAAATTTTGACAATTGCAATTTTTGTTTTGATTCCCAAGGGTAGCGTTACAAAGGCAAAAATTTTGTTAAATCATCCATTATTTTTGTTGCTTTAATTAAAGAGTAAACCATTTTTGAATCTCTTTCTTCATATTCTCCTTGGGAAATATTAGTGTTAGGCTATAACCTATAACTAAGGCTACTTATATCATTTCAATCAAAAAAAAAATATCTTTTTTATTTTTATATGTACACAACTTACACGCTTTATTAATTTTCTCAACAGCGTATTGACGTTAGAACATCAAGGATCTCGAACATCAAATGGTATTGAAGGCAATGTATACGTAGCAACAGATAAATTGTTTGACAATGGAGTTAAATATCCAGAAACTGCATGTTTCAGTCCCAACGAAGTCCTTCCTAGTGGCGTTAGAGACATTTCTAAGTGCAAGTAAGAATATATTCAATTATTAAGAACTTCTTGATTTATGAAATTGAAGTTGATATAAATTCTGTCAAGTAAGCATATTGACCATTTAAAAATACCGCAACAGAACAACAGAAACATTCAGCTATGGCGTAAGTCTGGCGTTCAAGGGCTTTTAATCTATAAGCGCGTTTGTACAGTGCATTCAAAAGCGGTCGAGAACGAGAAGTGGTGAACCATTTGCCTCGCTCGATAACAAAATAAAGGGTGTTTCAGTTTGGTTTGGCAATTCATCATGAATAGACTCACGCCTGAACAACGCTTGCAAATAGTGCAATTTTATTTCGAAAATACTACGTCCATTTTATCGTCGACAAAATCGTCCATCAGAGCAGTTAATTCGATTAACCATGGAACGTTTTCGCACCACGTTTACCCTAATTGATAACTCGCATCCCCAGAGACGCCGTACGGTGCGGACAGAAGAAGCTATTGCGGTTGTAGAGCGTAGCATTGAGGAAGACCCGAATGAGTCTATCCGCCATCGAGCACAGGAATTGGATCTGTGTCCATCCACTTTATGGAAGATTTTGCGGAAGGATCTTGGTTTGCGTGCTTACAAAATCCAACTCGTGTAAGAATTGAAGCCAAACGATCATCAAGTGAGGCGTAGATTCGTCGAATGGGCCCAAAATGAGATTGCCGTTGTTCCCGATTTTCATAAGCGAATTTTGTTTAGCGATGAAGCGCACTTCTGGTTGAATGGCTACGTCAACAAACAAAACTGCCGCATTTGGAGTGAAGGTAATCCTCAAGTGTATGTCGAAACACCGTTACATCCAGAAAAACTGACTGTTTGGTGCGCTTTATGGACTAGTGGAATTCAAAAACGATGATGGCCAGAACGTTACAGTCAATGGTGATCGGATAGAGCCATGATTACTAACTTTTTCATTCCTGAATTGATGTCCAGGAGATGTGGTTCCAACAAGACGGCGCAACATGTCACACAGCTCGTGCCACAATCGATTTATTGAAAGACACGTTTGGTGACCGCCTAATCTCACGTTTTGGACCTGTGAATTGGCCTCCAAGATCTTGTGATTTAACACCGCTAGACTACTTTCTGTGGGGCTATGTAAAGTCATTGGTCTATGCGAATAAGCCACAAACCCTTGACCATTTGAAAGACAACATTCGCCGTGTTATTGCCGATATACGGCCACAAATGTTGGAAAAAGTCATCGAAAATTGGACGTCCAGATTGGACCACATCCGAGCCAGCTGTGGCGGTCATATGCCAGGAATCATAATTATTTAAAATGTAATGCCACAAGATTATCTTGCGGATAAATAAAATTCATGTCAATCGAATAATCCATCGTTGTTTTATTGCAATTCAAAGTTCTATAGCTCTAAAAAAAAAACCCTTTACTAGCGAATAAACCGTTATTTGAGGAAAATTCAACAAAACCACTGATCTTTCACTACAAATTATTACTTTACAACATACCTTTTCATTTTCAGATACCAAGCACCAGCCTATATTTCTCTCCCACATTTCTATTTGGCAGATGAGTCTTATAGAAATGACATAAGTGGCATGAAACCAGATCCCGAAAATCACAAGATTGAACTTATTATAGAGCCAACTCATGGAATGCCAGTGGAAGCATACATTGCATTTCAGGCAAACTTCAGAATCACCCAAGTGAAGGGAATAAGGTAGTTATATAATTCTTATATTTTTTACAGCCGGATTGCTCGACATAGTTGAAAAATGTTTGGCTTTCTAAACCGTCTAAACTGACCACTACTGAAAAGATCAGAATTTTCCAATTCTGTTGATGAAGTATGGAAGAGAACTGGGTTTAATTTAGGTTTTTTTTTTAGTATGTTCGAGAACTTGAAAGATATGATGGTGCCATTGCTTTGGGTCAAAGTTGCAGTAAGGGTTCCGGACAACTATGCCTTTTTGATCAAGTTATCACTTTCAGCTGGAGCTATTGGACAATGGATAGGTTATGTTTTTATTTTCTTGTCTATTGTGTTATTTTTACTAGGCGTGTATTTAGAATTGAGGATGAGACAGATCTCAATGAAATTCACCCTGTAGTTGTGAAATATGTGATATATATGTGATACTTTGATATTGACTCCCTTCATATCATGATAATGTAATCAATTAGATGCTATTCATTTTTGAATATACAATAAATGAAATTATGCAAATTTTAGTTCCTAAGGGATATGCTGAAGGTAGGCAAAAACGTGATGATTCTAGTGGTATAATATAAGAAATCTCGCAATGAATAATTTAAAAAACCAATTTAACAAATGATTCAAAGTTTGAGTGTGTTTTAGAGGGTTTTCCAATTCTTATTGAAAACCCCCTCTAAAACCTACCATTCTTATGATACTTTTTAAAATGGATATAATGTCAGCACCACAGAACACTAAATGTCAGCACTATGTATAATTTTTTGACATTTCTTATGTCACATGTGTTTAGTAGGCAATAGGTTATGTCATTTAATCATCAAAAGATACATGTACGCTTCAACAACCTTTAGAAATCATTTTATCAAATTCATAGATCATTTGAGAATACTATTCGTCATATAATAGAAAATGGAAGCACCCAAGTGGAACTCCCAGTAAATTTTTTTCAGTTATTTTTTATTCAAACAATTTCGGAAAAAAATGCAATAAATCCAATAATTATCGACAATAAATTTAGAATTCAACATTTCTAATTAAATTGATGATAATAATTATTCAGTATTATCGAAGTTTCTCGAGTCACGTTCATATACCGATGAACCCATCAAAGATGCTGTAGTATCTGCAACCATAATCGATATATTACCACAGCTTTCTATATGCTTTATCCAGAGATTCATCTGAGTTTTTCGTGTTCTCTTTGTATCATTCGTCTCACTATATTTAGGTGGGGTTTTTGGCAACGATTGGCTCACGACAATCTCTCTGAAATATTGATAAAACACAATTCTAATTCATTCAAAAGTAGAGGTAAAGGAAACTTTGGTGTCACTTTTGGAGACAGTTATGTTGAGGGCTGATTTTTTTATTGGCAATGTTTTGCCGTTTGCGAAAAAATCCTTTTTCTTATTATTTCCATTTGACTTACTCGAACTCTTGTTTTTGTGGTAGAATAAAAGGGGGGACAACCAATTCTTCTCCTAAGACATCAGTTTTTGTTCTCTCCCTAGGCTTCAATAACGTGTCAAGTCTATCTCTTGGGTACCCCAATATCCCCAGTCCAACGCCAAGAGAAAACAAGTGTTCTTCTGGGGCTGTATAAGCTATTTCCAGGAATTTATGTCTTGGGTCGTTCCTCAAAAACAAAAAAAATAAATGTTCTCATTGCCATAACCAGAAATTGCCGAATATTGCCCTAAAGGCTTACGTTTCAATTTGTCTGATTCCAACAGCTAGAAGTTTGTAATCGTGAGTGGCGAACATCAATTCTTGAGCTGCTGGTGATCTGTGTTTCAATTTTTTCTCATCCCTGCAAGCCTTGCCCCATACGTATCTTTTCTCACTTTGAGCTAGATCGAAGGTGTCAATTCTCTTTGGTCTGTGCTCGATTAGATTGAATACTTTTGTTCTTAGTAGTCTGTTCAATTCAGTTTCTAGAAGTGAATATAGATGTTTGACATAAATTACTATGATAGGCTACCTCTCTCATAGCTCTTCAATATGTTATATGGTATTTTAATGTAAGAAAGGGCGCAGTAATATTTTCCTCTAATGACTTTCCTTATTAGTGTCATAGTGGGATCTGATATTATTTCGATTTCCTTCACTATATTAATGTTGGCCAAATTAGTCTAATTGGGATGTTTTCACCAAAATTCAATGTGTCAGTGCACGAGTTAGCTAGAATTCACCAAATTTTAATAGCAAAAATTTAAATACGCAAATTTTTAAGCTTGTAAGGAAAATACAGGGTGAGTTTTAAATTTAACCATAAATTGCTCTCATAAAATAAGACATATTCTTCATTTCCAATTTTTCTTACTTTCAATGGTTTTCATGTTTAAGTCTCGTCGATCCATAAAACTGTACGAAATTTCCACAAAGAGAGTACCTAAATACACTGATCAACAATTGCTAGGGATCACTTATGAACTTCTCTTCATTTGTATTTTTTTCAAGTTATCTCGTGAATATCTGTACATTATATGTTCTCTAAGGAAAAAGTAAGATGTTTTGAGTTGATTATATCAAAGTCTTCTTCACTTCATCGGCTCTTGTTCACAAAATCGATTATTATCTGTAGGCTGTTACAGGTGGAGTGAAAAGCAATGTGGCATTTGTTATTAAATCTGTTTTTTTCTCTCGTTCAAACACATAAGGTGACAATAATTGAAGAAATGAGAACAATATCAGCTTATCAGTCATGCCGAGAAGACGTTTGGCTCCTGTGCAACTGGACCAAATCATACGGTGGATACAGGAAGGTTTGTCCCAGCGAGAAGTGTCCCGGCGGTTGAATGTTTCGCAAAGTGTCGTGAGTCGGGCTTGGAATAGGTTCATCCAAAACGACTCAGTAGCTTATGTTCATGGAGGAGGTCGGCAGCGCAGTACAACTGCTGCCCAAGATCGTCTTTTGATCCTCAATGCTAGGAGAAATCCCACTTACCCGGCGTCGCGACTCAATAGATCACTGAGAGTTGCAACAGGAGTTCTAATTTCGAACCAGACTGTAAGACGACGACTACATGTTCGTGATTTGAGAGCACGTAGGAGGGTACAACATCCCCGTTTGAATAGGGAACACCGGGGTTCATCGACGGCAATGGGCTGAGGAGCACCGCAATTGGACACTTGAAGATTGGAGCCGATGTTTATTTACGGATGAGTCTAGATTTCGTTTGGTCAACTCCGATGGACGTATTCTTGCTTGGGGGGAAAGAGGTCGAAGGTATGCAGAACAGTTTATGGTACCCACAACAGCTTTTGGCGGAGGTTCTATATGTGTATGGGGAGGCATTTGTTTGAACCAACGCACAGAGTTGGTTGTTCTGCAGAACACCACCATGACCAGCCAGAGATATCACGATATGATTATTGAACCCATAATTGTTCCGTTTGCGGCTGCCGTGGGCGAGAATTCCATTTTAATTGATGATAATGCCCGTCCACACCGTAGTCGTCTGGTTAATGAAGCGCTAGAAACTCATGCTATTGATAGGATGGACTGGCCAGCTCGCTCTCCAGACATGAATTGCATCGAACATGTCTGGTCTGAGATGTCTAGACAATTGTCAACCTTAGAACAACCGATCAATAACCTGGAGGACCTTTCTAACGCTTTACGGGATATTTGGACGAATTTGCCCCAAAATTTTATAAATCGTTTGATCGAAAGTATGCCTCGTAGGGTAGAATGCTTGAGACGGGCTCGTGGGGGACCAACTAGGTATAGTTCATCCAATGTCACTTGAACTAGTTCATAAAAATGCTTGGCCAGATGTCCCTTTGAAGTGGATACCGCAATCCGTTGAATACCGCTAAATACTTCGAAAGTATTGTCAGACAATAAATTCACTGGCCCCAAATGAACATTTCGAAACTTGAACAACTCTTGCATAATCGAAATATTCTGCTTCCTCCAAGTGACTTTGGATATACTATACTAGCTTAACCGAAACTTCTGCCTTCTTGTGGTTTCATCATAAAATTTTTATGTTATTCAAACACAGAATTTTGAGTGTTCCTAGTAAAGTCTTTTTTTCTCTCCAACTTTCCATTTTTTCGTTCTTTTCTCAAGTGAACCATATTATCAACTGAAAATACTCTGATATCTGACTAAATTTATAATCTTGGAGCGAATATTTCAGAAATAAATTTAGAACAAGTAAGTGATCCCTATCAATTGTTGAGCAGTGTAATAATAAACCGAACTCTATTAGAATACTCAATAGTTTAGAAAATGAAATTACTCTTCATCGATTAAATGCTTATAACTTTTTTCCTGAATCAAAAATGGAAAAATTATAAATGAATAAAAGTAGATACTTTATTTAATAAAAGGAATTTATAGTTAGAGATAATGTTCAAAACTCACCCTGTATACTAGTATTGGTTTATTCCAAACAGTTTTTAACTAAGCGAGCACCTATCAGACAGAAGTTCTTCCTATGAAGCGCCCACCAAATTACTCTCACAGCGGCACACATAAAAGACTCAAAGAGTCTTCTATCTTTGTCGGACGTCGAAACATTGTTCTTGTTATTCAAATGATAGAATTTCCATGCGTCAGTCATTCCGCAAGTGAGACGGTGGTATTCTCTCGATAATATACTCCTCAGATCGCCAAGATTGTCCATTATTTTATCTTCTAGGACTGTGACAATCGGTTGCGTTAATTTTCGTTTCGATTCTTCTCTTCTCTGTTCAACGTGCTCCCAAATCTAAGAATAAATGCGACTGATGCGTTGAGCTCGTTTGATACTTGTCCAATGAGAGAGGGTGGAAGAGATTGCTAGGGTAGAATTGAGAGTAATTTTTCGGTTATAACATTTTTTACTGTTGTCTCAAACAAGAATTTTCAAAAATAAAAAAAAATACAGTTACGATAATTTTTTCAATTCCGAAATTCGAAGATTATTATTCTTTTACAAATCGAATAAAAAGTTTCATTTTTTTTTTGGGAATTCTTTTTTCTTTACCATTTCAGAACTTTTATGATTCTCGTAAAAATTTCAAGTAAGAAAGATAGTTGAACAGTAATGAACAAGTTTTTCCTGCTCGCCAGTGTATTTTCTAAAAACTGCGAATATAGAGCCTTTGCTTAAACTCAACTGACCTGAAATAGGTATTGGAAGTATACGATTGCAGCTCGTAAAAAAGCGTCCATTGTGGGTAAGTGAAAAAATCTTATGAACTCGGCCGTTAAATCTCTCACTTCTGCTGAAAATAGTACAACATCCTTAACATCTTGTATTATGACAACATCAGCGGCACCAGGTTTGACTTTCCTTCTGTAGACCCTTTTGAATTGAGCCTTAAAATATTTTCAAAATTATTTTATATATTATCTAATTATTCTGTCAACATATTGCTGTCGAAACGGCGTTAAACCCAAATAAAAATTGCGTGGATTAATTTAACCTCAACTATAATACACCCTGATGCATTTATGCAGAAAAGGATAAAATAGTAATGCAATAATTACCTGGGAAACTCTATTAATCAGATCTCTGAATTTTACTGCAGTTAGATTCGTTGAAACATTTTCGTCATGCACACCAGATACTACACTGCTCTCATGCTTGTATGTTGGTAACTTTTCAGGTCTACAATAATTACGATTCTCATCATAAACATAGATACTTTTTCAAGTTAGAACATGTGAATAAATATCTGTTAGTAGAAAAAGAATGTGTTTTCAATGGAATTTCCGTATGATTCTTTTATATTTCTGAAATTTTCTGCTTACTCAGTTGTTTTGTTATAAAATAAAGCATTTCTTTCATCGTCCCAGCACCAATATCCGTTAGAAAATTCGCTATGAAACATATTGAAAAGAAAAAAATAATGAATATGATGTCATGTTGACTTTTAGAGAACAATATTCTGTATTTATCGTGCTTTGAACTGAGAATCATATCCTCAATGTCTAAAAAACTTTTTTTAATGTTAATTCAAGCGAATACCTTCAGAAAATCGTGCATTCAACTTTTAAGTAGAATTATATTAATATTTCCTATGAGGAACAAACACCTTTTCAGTAAAAAAATTTAAAAAATGTTTAATTACATAATTCACAGATGGATACCTATTTCAGCAGTTCAAT
This sequence comes from Harmonia axyridis, assembly GCF_914767665.1. Taxonomy (NCBI): domain Eukaryota; kingdom Metazoa; phylum Arthropoda; class Insecta; order Coleoptera; family Coccinellidae; genus Harmonia; species Harmonia axyridis. The sequence continues at coordinate 10,470,288 of NC_059503.1, forward strand.
AAATGTTGACTAGAGGTCACCGCAGAAATTAGGCAACACAATATACAGTAGGTATATTGATATTATTTATCGGTTTTTCTAAAAGAAATATGATGCCTTAAAATTGTTTATTGTAATAGTTTATTATTCAGAACTATACAGAGATTGTTGATGAAATTTGAATTTGAGTAGTGAATGGGAACACATATTTCCTCCCACGATCAACAATTGGCAAACATGTGATAACTGATTACAAGGCCTACTGTCAAAACAAGTCATATGATTTGTATTGATTGGGAGTGTTAGAATCACATTTTTATTCCAGTTTTTTGAAAAAATGGGGGCAGCAGCATTGCCTTTTATTGTATTCACCGTTTTATGGGGAGCTGTAGGAGGCGTAGCTCCATTTTTTGTACCGAAAGGTCCTAATAAAGGGTAAATTAATGAATGTTTTCTGTATTGGATTGTACAATGTCTTTCTTTTAGAATAATCCAAGTTTTACTGATTTTGACGGGGGTTTGCTGTTGGTTGTTGTAAGTGAAGTGAAATTATGATATTCTTGTAAAATAATCTTACTCAAATAATTTTAGTTGGCTTTGCTGCTATGTCGTTCAAATGAACCCACTTATAGGACCTAGAATTGAAAAAGAAACTGTGCTCATTATTGCAAGACAATGGGTAAGTTTTGTTGTGAATCTACAAGTCGATATACCTCAGGTTCTTATTGGAAGATACTATAACTATATTTCTGAATTCCTCAATAATTTCAATGTAATTTATAGGTCTTATATTTTTGATTCTCTTTCGATATTTATAGCAAAGTGATAATGAAATACCTTCTTTTTTTCAGGGAGAAGCTATCAAGCAAGATTAAGTTATACAAGAATTTTTTTATTATATAGGATATCATTTTGAATTTGATTAGAGGTAAAATTTATTAATGTAATTTTATGTATATTGTTGTAAAAAAGTTATATTCACTTTTGTGAATATGTATAAATGAAATTATCTCATCAAAATAAATAATTTTTCTGTTCAAGTGTTAAGTTTGATTTTGGCCTTCTCAATTTTTTGAAATTCTCAATAATGGTTATTCAGCAGAATATATTAGCACAGACTAGTAATCTGTGATATTAGTTTTTTATGTGAAGCAAAGTTAAACAAATTCACTGAATTACTTTCTAAACTCTTCAATTATTTCTCGACTTCTAACCTTCAATTTTGTTGAATGAGATATTTAAGTAATGAATAAATAACAAATAGCAACGAATTACATTTCAATATTCTAATCGAGTCAAATTGAAATTTCAAGGAGTTTGATATATTTTCATTTACTGAAGGTGTTTTATATTAATAGTTCTAAAGTACATTTCATGTATTATCATTGTAGTAATTTATGTCATTATTTTCAACAGTTGTTAGCAATGAAATTGAATTAGGTTAGTGATATTTTCCTGTCAATTCAAATGGTTATGTTTACATTTATAGTGTAGAGTTGCAAAATGTTGTCCTCACTTCGTTGTTTTAATTATGTTATGAATTCACGTAGTGGAATCAATCAATTGGTTTTGAGAAATACCCGGAATTATATCAATTTGTTAAAAAATAATTCCAGGTCATATAATTGCCTTAACTGTTCTGCGAGATCCAATCTAATACCAAAATCAAAGGTAATTCAGTTTTTCTATTCCCAATGAAATGTTATTGTGGAATATTATTTTTATTTTGCAGAGTTCATCTCTCATTCGTTATAATGTCATTAGAGGGCATAATAAATCAACCGAAAGTAATAAAGGAAAGAAAACAGTAGGATACTGGCTCCTAACGTGTAGTGGGATGGTTTTTGTTGCTGTTGTTTTAGGTAGTTTTATTTCTTATAGTGCGTTATACATTTCAATATGTGAAATATTAGAAGAACTTATAAAATCTACAGGTCGCTAATCTGTTCATTTTAACAAGTCATGATTTTGAATAAGATAAAAATATCTAAAGGCATACTGGTTTAAATAATATTGTTGTAATATTAGTAATTAGTCATATAGTTTGAAAGTAAGATTGGAATTTCATAGTTTAGCAAAATGCAATATGGTGCAAGAATCAAATGATAATATTGTCGCTATTAAAATAATGAGGATTACTTGATTTTTTAATTGTTAAACCTATGTGTAATTAATATATGTGCATCTCTTCTAAATTGATCATAATAGGACAGAATTTCTGATTCTCATCAAAATTTAAAATAATTTTAATTTGAATGGATAATGCACTATTCCTAAGTATAAAATATAATTAAGAAATAGCTAATATATGGCATGAATATTATATCATTTTAGAGAAAAAATATGTAAATATTTTTAATTCAATAGTTTAATGCTTTCCTATTAAATAAGGTGGTGTTACAAGATTGACAGAATCTGGACTTTCTATGGTGACATGGAAACTTCTTGGTGAAAAAATGCCTAGATCTGAGGAAGAATGGCAGGCAGAATTTGCAAATTATCAACAATATCCAGAATTCAAAATGTAAGGATGTTGAAAATTTTGAATAAAAAAAAAACTAAAATTACCAAAGTTTATGTGGGAGCTATGCATCAAATACAACTAATAATAAGCTGCCTAGCAGCATAATTGAAACCAGCATCATTCCAAAATCCAAAAACAATTTCTTACATTCATAACTCCGAAACTATAAGATCTAAGTCTTTATGGTAAAAAATATTGTTTCATCATCTTAGCAATACATGTTTTCAATTTTTGAGTATGTGTCCTCTAATATAAGAAAAAGTATTGTTTTTCAGTTCCAATTATTTTATTTGTATGTCTACAATGGTAGAGAGCTTATTCCAGTTGAAAGTATATGAGTCTGTTCCGTTTCCACTCTAGGTACTGCACTGGTTATATTTTCTATTTATATTACAGAAAAAATAGAGATATGACTTTATCCGAATTCAAATGGATTTGGTACATGGAGTTTGGTCATAGAATGTGGGGACGAGCCATTGGAACAGTTTTTGCTGTACCAGCAGCTTACTTCTGGTTTAAAGGAATGCTATCAAAAAGCATGAAAATAAGAATCGTAGCCTTTGGACTTTTGATAGGAGCTCAAGTGAGTTCAAATCCGAATTGAAATATCCATTTTGTATTTTGAATATTTATTTAGGGTCTAATGGGTTGGTATATGGTAAAATCTGGTCTTGAAGATCGTTTCCATGGCCAAAGTGACGTTCCTAGAGTTTCCCAGTACCGCCTAGCTTCACATTTATCACTTGCGTTTATACTTTATACACTCCTGTTATGGTCAGCTTTAGATAATTTGCTACCTGCACAAACATTAGAAACGGCTCAACAAAGTATTATTAAAGCAGCAAGAAAGTTCAGAATGCTTGCACATAGCTGTAAAGGACTCGTTTTTTTAACAGCTATCTCAGGTGAGATATCTCTCAATTCAAATTAACACTGTATAATGTACAAATATCTTTTAGGAGCATTTGTAGCTGGTTTAGATGCCGGCCTTGTATATAATTCTTTCCCCAAAATGGCAGATAAATGGATTCCTGATGATATTTTGGCTTTTTCTCCAAAACTTTCGAATATAACTGAAAATCCAACAACTGTTCAGTTCGATCATAGAATATTAGGAACTACAACATTATCTTTAATAACCCTACTTTGGTGGTGGTCAAGAAAAAGGACGCTTCCGCCTAGGGCATATACAGCTGCTAAATGTTTGGCAGTCATGGCTTGGCTTCAGGTTAGTATATATTATAAATGTATCTTCTTATAGAAGAAGAACTACCTGCAAGCATCATTTGAGGTACCCTAGACTAAATGTATGTTTTTGGAACAAAGCTTCTTATTATAATTTTGCTTGCGGGACAATTCCCAGAAATCATCACGTGAGGAAAAAACGTTATTCCCCCTTTCTCTGTACACAATAGTTTGTGCGATTATCAAGTAGGCGACAAGTTGTTTGAAAGTCTACATCAATATTCATAACAAATTAGTAAGAACACAGCAACCACTGTTCAAAAAATTTTATATCTGATTGACCTAGTGAGTGAATAAATAGTCGCTCTGATGAAAGCATATTGAGCCTGTTGATTGGCAGGCGCTAATCTGCAGTGATAGAGGGAGAAGGCTTGCACTATAGGCATATCTTAACTTCTGTCAACCCATCTTTTTGACGTTGAAAGTACACCAATCTAAATCTACCTAATAATAATTTGATTTTCAGGTTGGTCTAGGAATTACAACTTTGTTAACTTATGTACCCGTTTCGGTTGCTGCGATGCATCAGAGCGGTTCTTTGATGCTGTTATCATTTGCAGTCTGGTTAACACATGAGTTGAAGAGGTTACCCAAGATATAGACTTACAAATTTTGTACAATCAGTATCCTTTCATTTTTATGGTGGAATAATTTAATTTTTTTTGTAAATAGAAGAAATTTTCCATTTTTCATTATATAGAATAAAAAGTGTTTATATTATATGGGTCTTTATTTACCAACTTCAAAATTCAACAATCATTCATCTATCACTAATGCATAACAAACTTCAAAAAATCTTTGAAATGTGCTCAACAAAATCTCAATTGTTTCAATTTGACCATAAAACACAGCACTTAAATGCTTGACAACAAGTGAGTTATTTACTATGATTTCAAAGTGCAGCTGTAAACACACTTTTGTTGCAAATATGCAAACCATGTGCCACTCATTTCAAGAAAACATTTCGGAAATGTTAAAATTAGTTTGTTTTAAGTAGCCTCTAATATTGATCTTATCTTTACTTGGTAAATTTGATTGAGATGATTAAGCAAAATAGTAATTGAATTACAATTGTTCAGTCAAAACAATAAGTTATTTCAAACATATATTGGGAACCACTAGTTCCTGCCGCACAGAAATTGAAATGGTTACAGTATTAAAAGATGCCACTGAGTCAAAAAGACCACCCTTAATTGGTCCCTTGTGGAGAATGAACCCACAAAAAAATAAATATTTTGGAATAACCTATAGTAAAAGAATAATATTTTCAAATGACTAATTAAAAAATTCCAACAACTTGTGAAGTATGTTGATAATAGTATCATAAATCTCTTTTTATGGCAGCATTGTACACTTTTATATTAATCTCTCTAGAATATACTTACAAGTCAAGTTTGTTTGAGAAATCTATTTTAAAATATAAAATAATTTTTTGTGAAACTAAATGAAATATTTTTGTTTCGCATGATTTAAAATATATAAAAATATAATTAGTATTCAGTGCTAATATCATTCCACTCTTATGGTCAGAATTACAATATTAGATAATTATATAGGTTTAATATACATGTATATTGATAGATATACAAAAATATTGCAAGGGATGAATTCACTTTTGTAATATGAATGTAAAAGTATTTGGGAAGTGAATGAAATTTTGTTAAGCAAATTTATCCCTCAAAATTGCACATAATAATTGGAACAATGTACTATATTCAATCAGTAATACACAGATATGTTCAAAAATTAAGTTTGTTGGAAATTTTTTTTTGTATAATGGTTATACGAAAAGGAATCAAGTTTCTATTTGTGCATTCAGAAATAGCTTGATGAATACAAACATCCTAATAGTAATAATCAGAAGTCAGAACTTGTTTTTATTATCACAAGTTGAATATAGATAAGACAGAGATCAAAATATCATTTCTATTTCGAATAGATAATATGAACATTGCTCTGGAAATCATATCAGGTAATTTTTAGCGAACACCTATAGATACTTTAATCAGTACAAATGAATATATTGAGAGAGAATGAAATGTTTTCAATGGTAACTTCTATAAACTTCGATGAAAAATCATAAAGTTTAAAATATTGAGTTTGAATTTTTAAGATAATAATAAATATAATAAAATGAATTTTCATTTTCTCCCAGAGAATTAATTAACAACCAAAACATTTAACCTGAGATTTATAAAAGTGAAATTTGGTTTTAAAATTGAAAAATTAATTCAACAGTTCTTTCCATAAAACACATTTCAAAATATTGTATTTTGCCCTAACCTGTTTCTTTATATTTCAATATCTTATTGAAACCAAAATTCTACCTCATGAAATGTTAAACTGAATAAATTACAAAAATTGTTTCAATTGGTAAATGTATGATATTGATCAGTCTGGCTAGGTCTGGAAATCCTGCTCTCCTTTATTAAATATTAATTAATTTTCCAAAATTAAATCAACCATTATAATTTCATGTGAAAAAGTGTATATTTCAAAAAAAGAGTAATGGAAATGCTCATAACCAACATTTTCATGAAGATCAATTACAAGTGAAGTAAATATCAATAAAACAAAGAAATTGATTGTAACTTGATTGGAGCAGGAATAGACGCTTTTTATTATTATTATACCATAAAAAGATGAAAGATATCCAATGAAATGAATACATAAATTCTATTTTTGTAATGAAATTCCTACAAAAAATATTTAACCAAGTTCTCCAGTCTAGAATATATTGTAAAAAAGAACAGTAATGAGACAGTTTCTCATCAATTTCAAATTCAAGAACCATTCAAAATAATCGGATAATTATTACGATGTAATTTGTGCTGCTAACAAAATATTATATTCACAACCTTGAAGTTTATTTCTGTTGATTATCATTTGAAAAAAGTTGTAGCCAACATTTTGAACATTCCATTGCATCCGATTGTTGATAAAATAACACCTGGAATAACAACATAAATATGTTGTCATATGTTTCAATAAACCTTGAAAAATCCCTTCATTTGTATCAACTTTTTGAATGGAAGTTTGAAATATTTAATTGAAATAATATCATGAAATGAATATCAAAAATCTGAGAGAACTCACCCTGTAAATGCATAGTTCAAAATTATCATTATGAAACTATGTGTCACGCTTGTTTATCAGTAGTAATTTCTGTATTTACAATAACTTGAATGATATATCCTACAGGAATCTTAGCTTCTTCCACACGAAGCTTATCACCCAACAGCTTTCCACCATAAAACCAGCGTTGTTTAGAAGGATCTATTGACTCCTGACTCTACAAAAAAAAAATAAACATTGCCTATTTTATCATATTCTCATCACTCTGTTTTATATCTCCACTTTCCATAAGTGTGATACGTAAATAAAGCACTGCAACTTAGCTGAAGCATTGAACTTACCTGAAGTTTCTTCTTACAACTGCTTATCGTGTCTGTCGAGTAAACCAACAACTTGACATCTGTACATGTGTGGGATAACCTCAGTTTAAGAGGAGTTTCAGTGCCACCATCAATGGGTTCTGAACATTCAGCAGGAGAGTCACGTCCATTATCTTCTTTAACAATATTAAGTGGATAAGAAAGGCAATAAATTGGTACTTGATATCTAGAGCCTAGTTCATCATAACATTCAGTTAGGTAACCATTTGGTACTGATATACTGGCCCCATCTAATATTGCTTGTGCTAGCTCATAGTCTTTAGCTTCTGCAGCAACTGTGGCTGCTCTAAGAGCATCCCAAATTTCTTTGCGACCCTCAAATGCTGGAGCTGTGTCCCAAAATTCATCTCGTTTGCTCCTTAATTGTCCTTCAGTCAATGGCACATCTGATTTCCATCGGATTATTTCATGGCACAAGGGATGATTTTTTCTTGTATTACCTATGAAATGAAAGTTAAGTTTGCAAATATATAAGTAAAGAGGAATGTTATGAATGATGTTTTGTTTGTTTTCTATCCTGATTCTTCAACGCCTCTGTGTGATTTGCATCTTCTAATTAGCTAAGAGCTTAATGAATTCAGTCCCATCTGATAACAATTAATTTCAAATGAAATGTTAAAAGAGCAATTTAGCTCTTCAGTCAAATGAAAATCACAAATTTGTAGATTTAAACTTTGACATTTGATCATTCATCCTGCCAGTTACAGCATGAAAATAATTGTACTTTCTAGGTATATTTTAGTTAATAAGTGAAGTACCTGTATTTGGTCTCGAAATTGATCCAGAGGAGTCATCTACCACACCACCCCTGCTACGTGTTCCTACACATCCTCCCATACTAACAATGACAACAAATCATATAAAAGAGGCATTTCTTGAAACTGCACTAATTTTTTCAATGTTTTTGAAGTTTTGTTCTAACATACTTTCTCAGTCCTTATGTATATAGATGTCAATAAAATATTGTTCACTTCAGATGCAATATGAAAAATCATTATCACCAATACCAATATTTTTATTATCTTTTATCTACTCTGTACTTCCTTGGGAAAATTATTTCTCTGTCATTTGTCAATTCCTTGACAAAATATGAAAAAAATTTGACGACTAGGTTCCGAAAATTATGCTACAGTGCAAATGATCTACCTAAGTTTCTGTAGCAGAAATTCATCCACAGTTAAAAAAGGACCTCTGAGTACTCTATGGAAAGGACCATGAGTGACAGATAAACTGATAGGTAAATAAATAAAAACGTCAATAATGTAAATACGCATTTAAAAATTAAAGGAGATATACTATAGACCTATTTGCTGTTCTGAAACAAAGGAAGGTTATTGTAAAGATGTTAATGATAAATCGTATTCTTATTTAGGATATTATGATTTCATTCCGAGATTCCTTTATATTTTCAGTCGCTTGTTTTACACTAGTTCATTATGAAGTTGGAGGTAATATTAAACATACAAAAGTAAATATGAACATTACCAAAGTTCATTATCATAATAAAATTGCAGCAACGCTCCAAAAAAATTTGGAGTATTTTGAAAAAATTCATGCAGATGATTTGAAACACAATGTAATAAAGAAAGGATTGAAGGAAACCAATCACCCGTTCAATAAAATTCGTGAAGTTCATGTTAATACTCTAGGTAAAAAATTCCGATTGATTTTAAGCCCAAAACAAGAAGTACTGCACTCCAAATTCAAAGCTTATGAAGTAGATGGAGATGGAAAAGAAAAAACCGTTCACATTGGTAATGAAGAACCTGTTGTAATTAATTCTAATTATAATAACTTTATTATATATATTATTACAGATACTGAATCATTTTATGAAGGAAGAGTATTTGGGGAAACATCATCACATGTTAAAATGCATATTGATGATGGTATTTTAACTGGAACCATACATTTACCTGGTGAAGAGGAAGTCTACCACATTGAGGTGATTATTTTCATTCAAAAATTAATTGAATAATTCTCTCTTGATGATTGTATTAATTTAATAATTAAGTGTAGTGTGAGACAACTTCATTTTTAAATGTTATTTAAGCCTTTGTGGCGTCATCTACCAGACTCTGATAACAGATCAATGATTGCTTATAAACAATCTGATGTGAAGTACAGTTGGAATCACCCTACTATTGAATTTCCCAAAGGACCAAAAATGTGTGGTTACGTAAAGGAAGGTCCCCCAATGGATAAGGAGGATGATGTAGATGAATATAAGAACCGTGAAAAGCGCCAAGTTGATGGTTATGAATACACTCCCAGAAAAACAAGATGCCCACTTCTATTAGTTGCTGATTATAGATTTTTCCAGGAAATGGGTGGCAGTAACACAAAAACAACAATAAATTATTTGGTAACGTTTCTCATATTTTTTTGGGTTGCTTTGAGTAAAAACAAATTTTCAGATCAGCCTTATAGATCGTGTTCATAAAATCTATAACGACACAATATGGCAAGATAGGCAGGAAGTTGATGGATTCAAAGGTATGGGATTTGTGATTAAAAAAATTGTGGTTCACAGTGAACCAACAAGAACCAAGGCAGGAGAGGCTCACTACAATATTGTTAGAGATAAATGGGACGTCAGAAATCTACTTGAGGTATTTGAGTTATTCTTCAATTCTAGTAATAGAAATATAATAAAATGGTTAGGTTCATTTTGGTTGAATACATGATATTTTTCTAGGTTTTTAGTAGAGAATTCACTCATAAGGATTTTTGTCTGGCACATCTCTTCACAGATCTGAAATTCGAGGGAGGAATTCTTGGGTTAGCCTATGTTGGCTCACCTCGAAGGAATTCTGTGGGTGGTATTTGCACCCCAGGTACCTTGTATGAGGTTTTCAGAACATAACACGTTGTTTATTTCACCTTTCACAGTTCTTGATGTGCTTTGTTTAGTGTGATGCATTTTTCTGTTGAAATTTTGCATGATTGAATATTTAGGTAATTGAGTTTTTTTTTGTTTTCTTTGTTTTTATTCAACATTTATACAAGCCCGAATGTTTTTCATTTTATTTGAATATATTTTTAATTTGTTGATTTTTTTCTATATTCATTTTTCATAGGTTATTCGTTAGAATCATTATCAATGCAAGCAGATATATGCTCCACCAAAATTTTCCTGCATGTTTTTGTTTTTTTAATTCATTTGCAGGAATTTAATTCTCTGTATATCTGGATCATTCATTTTAGTCTTGCAAGTTGATTTTGTGCTCGTTCAACACGATTTGGAAAAATAATTAGGCAAAGATGCTTATTTGTTTTTGTTCTTATTTTTGATAAATGAAAAACTCTTTATTTGTCTTATAGAATATTTCAAGAATGGCTATACTCTGTATTTGAATTCTGGCCTGAGCTCTAGCAGAAATCACTACGGTCAAAGAGTCATTACAAGAGAAGCAGATCTAGTAACAGCACATGAATTTGGCCACAATTGGGGCTCTGAACATGATCCTGATATTCCAGAATGTTCTCCAAGTGCTAGTCAAGGTGGTTCTTATTTAATGTACACATATTCAGTCAGTGGTTATGATGTAAACAATAAGGTATTAAATTACTTTTTCTCAATACGTATTTTAAATAACTTTATGCTTGTGGCTCTATCTTTCAGAAATTTTCTCCATGCAGTTTACGATCTATAAGAAAAGTTCTCCAGGCTAAATCTGGCAAGTGTTTCTCAGAACCTGAAGAGAGCTTTTGTGGTAACCTTAGAGTGGAAGGCGATGAAGAATGTGATGCTGGATTATTGGGAACAGAAGACAACGACCAGTGCTGCGATAAGGACTGTAAATTAAGACCAAGGGCTGTGTGTAGGTGAGTTATGAAGGATTATCTGGTGAATATTTTGAACTCGGAGTGGTCTTAAACGATTTGGTTGAATTTGGCTTCACTTCACTGCTTTCCTCAGTTTTTGAGTTTGCCTATTACTTTCAGTGACAAGAATTCACCTTGTTGCCAGCATTGTCAGTATATGAGAGCAGGAGCAAAATGTAGGGAAGCGCAATATGCCACATGTGAACAAGAATCTCTTTGTACTGGGCACCAGGCAGAATGCCCAAAAAGTCCGCCTATGGCAGACAATACAGATTGTCAAGAAAGAGGAAAATGTAAAGATGGAAAATGTATTCCTTACTGCGAAACACAAGGATTGCAAAGTTGCATGTGTGACATAAGTGAGTTAAAGATTCAGTTATTTTGATTGAATTAATTAGATGTTTATATCTGATTATATCTTTTTCCAGTTGAAAATGCTTGCAAAAGATGTTGCCGTTCGAATATGAACGAAACATGCTCTCCAATAGATGGTGCAGATATTTTAGCAGATGGATCACCATGCATTCAAGGATTCTGTAATAATGTAAGTGATTATCGTATTCAGTCTGAAATGTTTCTATTAATCTGTACTATATTTTCAGGGTCATTGTGAGAAAACTATTCAAGATGTGGTAGAAAGATTCTGGGATATTATCGAAGATATCAATATCAATAAAGTGTTATTATTTCTTAGAGATAACATCATAGGAACTACAGTTCTAGTTACGGCATTGCTGTGGATTCCAGCAGGTTGCATTATCAATTATGTGGATAGAAGAAGAAAGAGGGAAAGAATAGATAGATGGAAGTGGCGAACAAGTGACGAATTCATTCACCCTGGTGAAGTTAACAGGATAATACATTTGAAGTTAACCAGGAACCAAAACACCTGAAGTCTATAAAAATGAATACTCAGTAGTATAAGTGCAATATAATTTTATGAGAATAACAATAAATCTTTTTTTTGTCTTAAATGAGTATATTCTAGAACCCACGTTTTTGAATAGAAGGTCGAGACATTTTGAATTTAAAGTTTATACAAATATCCCAGAAATTAACGTCCATCTGGAATAGGGTAACAGGCGAAGTCACAATAGCTATCAGGGAATTATAAGAAATAATGTAGTAGATGCTATACCATTTTAGAATCCTTTTTAAATGCTCTAACTTTTAAAGTCACTCGCCAAACTGATATTGTACAGTTTTTTTCAGTAATTGGTTAATCAGATATTAGTTTAGCATACATTATAATCCAAGCCGGAGCAGTTTGCTTAGAATTAACGGTTACAGGTAGTGTTGAATTCGAAAGGGCCAGTATTTAAAATCCCCGGAAGAAAAAGACTGTCTCAAAATCGAAACTAATTTTTGACTATCCACCCCCTAGATTTTGAAATTTTCCTCGGAGAAAATTGTCTGGATTCAACATTGGTTACAGATTTGTAGCAACATGAGTTCAAAAATCATCATATGCTGAGCATTTCCTCGAATAAAAAAATTCAATATAATTCGAAAAATACACTACTTAGTTTATTTTCTGATGTCTATTATGACTTGGCCCGTTACTGATTCCGGCTTGACGTCGACTTGTGGAACACTCTGTATATGGAATTTGTGTAGTAGGTAAAAAGTCCCTAATAGTAGATCAACCGTTGACCAATAATAAACATAACCTCATATGTTCGATGCTTAGAAGAATAACAGTCTTTGGAAGAATCTCTTCATTTATTTAATTTGGAATAAATAGAAAGAAAATGATTAAAATGCAAAGATTATCGAAAATATTTCAACCGTATCATGTTATTCCTAAAGAATTTCAGATCAAGCAAACAGAGAAGGACATGTATTCAAAAAGTGCTAAGGTAATGAATAGGTAAAAAAAATAATTAGCAAAATAATTGAGGGATCAATAAGCATTGCCATTATTTCAGCTTATGCTTGAATTGGGTATCATGAGACAAAGCAGTCCAGGCTGCTTTAATTTGCTGCCCTTAGGAATTAGAGCTTTGGAAAAACTGATTAGAATTGTAGATGAAGGAATGGATTCAATAGGGGGTCAAAAAGTGGAGTTTCCTTCTTTGATCAATCAGAAGCTATGGTCGACTTCAGGTTAGCAGATAAAATTAAAATTATATGTATATATCTGCAATCTATAAAATATATAAAGAAGAAACATCAGCAAATAGCTCAGATGAGTTATTTAATTGGTGTGTTCTGCTTTAAGTACTAAAATTGAAACTGCAATTTTTACAGGAAGAATCAATGAAGTAACAGAACTTTTCAAGTTGAAAGATAGGCATGGTCAGAATTATATTTTGGGTCCTGTAGGTAAAGTGTCATTATATTTTGAAAATCAAATGAACAATCACCTTTTTCAGACCCATGAAGAAATTGCAAGTGATCTTTTATCCCAGTGTCAGAATTCATATAAGCATTTTCCACTTATGATATATCAAATAACGAATAAATTCAGAGATGAATTGAGACCTAAACTAGGATTAATAAGAAGCAAACAATTTACCATGAAAGATATGTATAGTTTTGATATTGATCAAGAAAGTGCCATTAAAACATATGAGACTGTTACTGAAAAATATGATACTATTTTTAAAAATTTAGGAGTGAAATATCATAGAAGTAAGTAATTTCATTTCCCATAAGATGAATGAGCTAATTCAATTTTGTTAGTAAGAGGTTTTAGTGGTACAATGGGAGGAACATTATCTCACGAATATCACTATGAAGCTGAAGTTGGAGAAGATGTACTGCTAAAATGTATTAAATGTAAAGATATACTGAATTCGGAGTTAGTACAAGACAAGACTTGTCCTCAATGCGGGGAAATAGGTGATATGGATCAAACCAAAGGAATAGAGGTAAGTAACACTTTGTGTGCTTGTAGTTATATATTTGATTCTAAAACATACTTTTTCCAACAGGTGGGCCATACATTTTTGCTAGGAGACAGATATACTAAGCCATTTAGTTGTAATTTTACTGATAAGAGTGGAAAAAGCAAAAACCTTCAAATGGGCTGTTATGGACTTGGAATCACTAGAATTTTAGCTGCTTCAATAGAAACTTTGTCAACAGATGAAGAAATAAGATGGCCGAGGTTGATTGCTCCATATAGTGTTCTCATAATTCCTCCAAAAGTAAATATCAGTTTTTTCGTTAATGGCCATTTCTAAATTATTCATCTCATTCTATTTATTCATTTCAGGCAAAAAGCAAGGAGGACTTGATAGCAACCGAAAGTCTGGAGCAACTATGTCATTCCCTGAATCAGATCCCTGAACTTAAAGGTGAAATAGTGGTGGATGATAGGACAGATATGACAATAGGTCGAAGAAATATGCAAGGTAAACGCTTTGGCTATCCATTCATTATAGTTCTTGGGAAGAGAATAATGGAAGATCCAGCTCTATATGAACTACATGATATCAATAGTGGTGTACAAGTTGATTTGACATTACAAGACTTAGCAGTTTATATAAATAAGCATTTAAATGACAATAATGTTCAGTAAGAGGTTATTTGTGGAGTAAATTGTTTGAAGGATATATGTGAAGAGAATAAATGAAGAGCACTGGATAATCTTTTATTTTTTTATTTTTGGGTTAGAATCAACCATATCTATGAAATACTTTTAGCCAATACAATATCTGTATAGGCTATCCGCTTTAGGTATGAAATTATGTGATACCTAGTGAGATTTTGGTACCAACCAAAAACTTCTTGTTCTATGAAGTGTAGAAATAAGGAAAATAATCTTTCCATTTCAAAAGTGTTCGTTGAACTGACCTAAATTGGTGGCACTAGTGTAGGTATAGGGTGAATTTCATAGGAAAACTCAAAAAAGTACTGATAGAGATAAAGCAAGAAATCAGGAGGTTAGGAGGCGCTAGTGTAGCTAGAGAGCTACACCAACGCCTTCTAAATTCCTTTTTTGCTGGAGGCTTTCTCAACAGTTCTACCATAAGAGATTATTCTCCTTATCTCAACCCACCTTTTGCTTGCCCGACTAAAGCTATACATGTACGATGTTGCCGATGTGTCATTCTGGGTGTAATTTTTCATTTTACTTCATTTTAAAATTGGTTTGCTTTAATAATATAACTACGAAATTTGTACAGTTTTTCGAAATCGAATCCAAAATTCAAATATTTTTTCAACCAATTGTTGATGTTGAGTTTGTGGTAAAACTTGAAAAATCCAAAGTCTGGCAACGATGTTAGAAAACGATTAATGACGTCATTTCACTGTTTAGATGAATACATATTTTCTCTGAAGTAAGAATTTTTCGTTTGAAATGTAATGAGAATTGCGTAAAAAATGTCCTGTGAGACCAGTGTCTTAATTATGAAATTTATTGGTTCACAATATAGTCTTAATGAACGCGAAAAGTGATACTTATAAGTAACGATGTAGAGTGTAGACCAAAACATAAGAGCGGGAAAGTGGGTAAAACTCACGGTCGTAGAAAAATAAATTATGTAAATACATTTATTCAATCAAAACAATTTTAAAACAAATTGTTCTATCACAATATTTTGAGTAAACATTGGAACATATTGTTTGAATCCAGTCCATTTTACATGTAGATTTATTAGAATTCACAATATTTTTGAGGAATTTCAATCGACTAGAAAAGAACCATTCATTCAAACCTAAAATATTGCAACTTCTTGCTATAAATAAAAATGAAAATACAATAATAAAATATTCAGTAAAAGAAATAACTCATCGATAACAATTCAACAGAAAATATTTTCTCAGGCATCTAACACATGATTCAAGTATGCAATGTAACAAATTGCTAGCCGCAAAATTTCTATTTTGCTGAGTTTTTTGTCTGGAGGCAATGTGGGAAGAAGTTTTCTCAATTCTGCAAAAGCAACGTTGAATGCTTCTACTCGAATTCGTTCTCGAGTTGCATGGGCTGTGCGGTATTTTTGGGTGGCTCTTCGTCTTCGTCTTCTTTCCTCTCGAGATAGAGAAGAGGACTCGTTAGTGCATGGTTTTTCTCTGGAAATTAAGAGAACAAAAGTTCAGATTGACGTTCAGTGGAGAGGGCGTAAAAAATATCGAAAACATTTTCTGTCAGTGGTGTGATTTGCGCTTGCAGTGTTTTATCAATACACGAAACTCGTTTTATCCATTTCTCAAACAACAACAAATGTAGCTTCACTTAACCTTCAACATCTCGATCCGGACATAACTCTATATGTTCTGAAATTTTGACACGCATCTTTTGTACTAACGAGAAAAGAGTGATACGTACAATGACTCTAATCTCACATATTATCTTAGAATATATTGTCACTGTAGAAGTACGGCACTGGTGGTGCCTTCTGTGCGCCAGGTTCGGAGCTAATTGAGTGACGACGTATTGACATTAATAAAATGGATAAATGAACAAAGACCAAACAATACCCTAAAATGAACTAAAATGAAAATGTAAACAACTAAGACTATGAGAGTCCTCGTAGAGACCTGAAAGAGTCAAGATGAAAAGAGTAGTAGATTGAATTCCGTGAATTATTTTTCTTCGTTTAGTATCAATATGTATACGGTGATTGAACTTGAAATGTTTGTTTTTTTATCTCTCTTTCCCTAGAGGGGAAGGGTGCTGGCTGCTTTCTGATGTTTAAGGGTATGTTCATTAAAATATTCTAATTATATTATTATTACAAAATAGATAATAACAGAGCAATCATTTAAGACTATAACTTATTTCAGGAAAGAAAATACACAAAAATTTTCACAATTTACTTATCCCCCTCATCTCAGACATCTTGGTTTTTTCTCTTATACTGAAATTATGTTTTATGAGTCTGTCTTCGAACATAGGTTGAGTTGAATAGCTTTGCTAGACTTTACCTTGAATGTTATCATCATTGCAAGACATGATGTTTTGTTTTCTTTTCTGAATCACTGATAATTTTATTTTATCGTTTATTATTTCAATCTACGTTCTGTCAAGCAACCCAAAATACATTCTTCGAAGTGTCAAATTATACTAGGAGGAAAATATTTTTTTGTATAAATCTTCTCATATGACAATAATCAACACAACAAAAAAGGAATTAAACAATTTGGTGCAGTCGTTTGAACGTGATGCCCTTATATAATATGCATATAGATCCTCTTTTACATATGTATATAGATTTATACTTTTGTAAGCGCATATTGAAAAAAAGGCGAATATCTGCAAATGCAGCAATCGCACTGGAAAACCAATAAAATATATTCCTTTCATACATTTTTACAGCGGCAGTAAATAGTACGTTCAGAACTCGTAAAACATGACACTTGTTACCCATAAAATTTATGTTGGATGTTTGCTTTTCCCAAATGAAAAATGTTATTTCCATATTTTTTCTTATTCATCAAATTATCATGCTTTTTGATAGGTTTTGCAATAACCTGTAAGAGTAGTATAAAAAATCGAATAGGAACATATAGAGTAAAAGTATGGTATTGGTCTTTTTCAGCTCCATCTTCAAAACTAAAATTAATAATATGCTCAAACTAAATCGGAGAAATTTTGTGAAAATATAATTTCCAACAATGTGTCATAAGGCAAAAATGATTCTCCCGGTGTCATCTACGCGACCATACATTTGTTCATTTTATAAAGACATCCTGTATGAATATAGGAAGGATAAACAAGAACAACAAAGAATATTTGAAATTTTTTGTCATCTGAATGGATTTTATTGCGTTCTTGACAAATTAATGAAGCTCATTTTGGAGAAATATTCAGACGAAAAAAAATTGTTCGGTCCAAAACTTGTGAAATATAAAATTGTGAGAAAGACATTTAAAAGCCTGAAGTCTTGGATAAAACCAGGTAGGTACATTCAAATGTAGATTTTTTACAACACTGTCGAACTGAAATAGAATAGCACATACCTAGTATATGTACATACCTTCTTTTATTAGCGATGTTGTTACATGACGTGATGATTTGTAATATTTCACGACAATCATCTGAGCCATCCATCATCGTTTTGTAGTTTTCGTCTCTCATTTGGATTGAAAATTATTATATTGCCGACTGAAAAAAAAATGAAAAAATTGATGACTTATTTCGAAAACTACATATTTACAACTTTTCTGAGGAAATTATGTCTATATTACCCACAGAATTGAAACACTGCAAATTTTATATTATCGATTATTATTTACTTCTACATATGTCATAGTTTAATCTCAAAAACCGACTTATGATATAAAAAAAAACTTCTCTCGAAGTTTGAACCTGTGACTTGTTGGCTAACGCTCTCCTTTAGCCGTTGTAACGCTTGCTAAGTGAAATCCAGTTATTAAGGTTGTATGTTATTACAAAAATGGAACGATACACGCTTAAACTTCGCATTGAAATTGTTAAAATTTACTACAAAAATGGTTTAAATTTTGCAGTTTGCACATTAAATAAAGCACTTTTTCATCGTCTTGAAGTACCTTCTCAGCCGGCATTAGTGAAACTGGTGGAAAAAATTTGTGTAGTTGGGGTAAGTGAGTGATGTGAAGAATCGAAACCGTGTGCGTCGCTTAAGAACTGAGATTATTGGTGCTGTAGCCCTATGACCTTATTTATTAGTGAATGAGGCTGGTGCAACTGTTACGGTGAATGGATTACTTTACTGGGCTATTATTAATAATTTTTTATAACCGGTATTGGAGGATATATTGATGTGGACGACGTTTATTTTCAACAAGGCAGCACTGCGCGCGACACAAGCGACGAAACTATTGCAATTTTGCAAGTAGAAATTCCTGACAGTGTTATTTTTCGAAGATGTCATCACAATTGGCCACCAAGATCTTGTGATTTCACACTTTTAGATTATTTTCCTTCGGGAGCTACCAACTATAGGGTGTTTTTTTTTCGAGGTATATAACTTTATAAGTTGGCATTACTGTTCAAGATGGCGACCGATTTAACAGCTGTCAAGTGATTTATTCTCAGTTTGGTTTGGCAATTCATCATGAATGAACTCCTGAACGACGCTTGCAAATAGTAGGGATAGAACGATACCGATATTGATATCGGTATATCGGCATATCGGCAGTTGTTGCCGATATATCGTATCGTATCGTATCGGCAAAGAATATCGGCAAAAATATCGGCAAATTTTTTTTGCCTCCTCAGTGCAAAAATGGAATACTTTATCAAACAAAATAAGATTTTTCATTCTAAGGGAAATATTTTTTATTAAAAAAGGAAAACAAATCAACATTAAACAACTATACTAACAAACATAGGTAGGAACTTCATATGGCAGGTACAAAATACAGTACATTAATATATTCATATTCCTAATAACTGAAATTTAATTTCTTGATATTGTGATGCAAAAACACCAACATTTCCGCCCTATCTTCATTAAGTCTATTTCTTTTTGGTTCATAATAGAATAGATGGCGCAATCGCAACTGTTTCCTCGCAACGGAATTATATGTATTATGAAACGGGACTTCCCCGGATTTCGCTTCGGTAGTGTATTCATGGGTGGCGTTAGGTTTGCCGATACGATATATCGGTATATCGGCATATCGGCACGTAAATATCGGTATCGGCCGATATATCGTATCGGCAAAAAAAAGTGATATCGTTCTATCACTAGCAAATAGTGCAATTTTATTTCGAAAATAATGGTTCTGTGCGGAATTCATATCCCGATTTTCATAAACGAATATTGTTAAGCGATGGAGCGCACTTCTGGTTGAATGGCTACGTCAACAAACAAAACTGCCGCATTTGGAGTGAAGCTTATCCTCAAGTGTATGTCGAAACACCGTTACATCCAGAAAAACTGACTGTTTGGTGCGCTTTATGGGTAGGTGGAATCATTGGTCCGTACTTCTTCAAAAACGATGATGGCCATGGTGATCGGTAGAGAGCCATGATTACTAACTTTTTCATTCCTGAATTGAACAACCATGATGTCCAGGAGCTGTGGTTCCAACAAGACGGCGCAACATGTCACACAGCTCGTGCCACAATGAATTTATTGAAAGACACGTTTGGTGACCGCCTAATTTCACGTTTTGGACCTGTGAATTGGCCTCCAAGATATTGTGATTTAACACCGCTAGACTACTTTCTGTGGGGCTATGTAAAGTCATTGGTCTATGCGGATAAGCCACAAACCCCTGACCATTTGGAAGACAACATTCGCCGTCTTATTGCCGATATACGGCCACAAATGTTGGAAAAAGTAATCGAAAATTGGATGTCCAGATTGGACTATATCCGAGCCAGCCGTGGCGGTCATATGCCAGAAATCACATTTAAAATGTAATGCCACAAGATTATCTTGCGGATAAATAAAATTCATGTCAATCGAATAATCCATCGTTGTTTTATTGCAATTCAAAGTTCTATAGCTCTAAAAAAAACACCCTTTATTTCCATCCATACTGATCTGTAACTATTTACCAACCCCTTAAGAAAAAATTCCCTAGCCAAGCAAATAGAAATGGGTTGAAACCCCGAACACAAAATTCGCAGATTAGAAGCATAAATAGAAACATCTAGTCCAAACACAGTTGTGGAGTAAACAGAACACTTCTTCCCTTGGTCCCTTGAGGGAAATATTGGTACCACCAACCCCAGGGATGTTGGCACACGTGCCCTTACTTATCTCCACCCCCGAATTGGCCGATTATCAATCTTTCAAAAACAACGCTCCAATTGGATTACAATTCTCATTGCACACGTACAAAGCTAATCGACGTGTCAGCAAGTGGAATATACGATGGAATTAATTGAGATGAATCGCGTTGACAAGCGTGGTAACCAAATTAGAGATGCACTTTTGGGATGGGTGTGATTATTTGGTGATTATTCAGATGGGAAAATGGGCAAAGTCGTTACTTTCACATGAGATTGAATAGTTGGTACGCCAAGAAACATAAAGAAGAAAGCTCTTTTGACTGTTCGTTCATTCATGAGTCAATTGTGCCCTTGGAGACCATGTAACTTCAAACATATCTGTATATTTGTACTTTCCAAAGGTTGCAAATAGTGCATGAATGAATGAGCGGTCAGAAGCTGCTGATTTCAAGTCAGAGCTTCCTACATTTTTTATCGATATCCTACAAGAATATGATGATTTTAATGATGCGATCAATACGAAATTTTGCATGAAGCTTGACTTGGTTATTTTATACAGGGTGATGGCCTTTATGGAAACCTAATGGATCTTTCTACCTACAATATTTTCAGATATCTACAACTTCCGGTCGTATACCGGAAACAGAACTACTTCCTCATTTCAAATGACACACCCAGTATATTATTACATCATTAGATAGCTTCTTTTATGGCAATTTCAGCAATATGCCATACCTTGGGTAAAAACTGGATTTATGAGTTAATGAGATTTTTATGATAGAAAAATATTGGCGACGAGGACTCACATTTTTCTGAATATTTCTACAGAAGTTTTTTTCGAAACCACCTTTCATTATAGATTCTGCAAATATGTAGTATTATAAGATTGTTTGCCGTTTGGTCCAAAAATGTAGGTACAGGGTGTTTATCAGAAGATCATTAGACAACTCAAATCCATCGAAACAGAAGATTTTCAAATTGGAACCTATATTTTTATCATTTCAGTCAATTCTACGTATAAACAGAGTGGGTGTTACTTAATATAAGCAAATCATATATCTTAAATGAATACTTCAAGAGTTACCGAGGAAGAACTTTAAATGAGGAAAAATCGCAATTTCTAACTGTGTGGAGTAGTCTGTAACTTTGATACCATTTACAGATCAAATTTCGAAAATCATTGGCATTATTTATTTATTTATTCATTATTGTTCGCTTTTGGCAAATAATTCATATTCTATTCTAGTCTATCTTTTCTGTGTAGAGGGGCTCAGAAACACTTCAAATTTAACTTTGTGTTGATATTTTCTCTGTCATCCTGGAATACTGCAACTTGTATCAGAAAAAAAACAATGGTTTATATTTCCTGCACAATGTAACAACATGTTCATACAGGGTCTTTATAACATGTAACATGTGACTGTAACATCGACTTGGCCTTTAAAATATTTCCCAAAATGTGAATGAGTGTTGATAATAGACAATGTATGATTGTCAAATTCGAAATTTTATCATATAGATAAGTGACTATTTCACATTCTTGTTAAATGAACCAACCAAGACCTTGACTCTGGACCAGGACTGTTGATTGTGACTGGCCTACAAAGTCCATTGTTTTCAAATTTTTTAAAATAATTCCGCCGCCATTTTTGTGCCTATAGAATGTTTTTGTTTCTAGTTTATAGCACCAGTAATAAATAAATTATGAGAAATTTTCATTTCACACCGTTTTCCAATTTTCTCTCATAGCTTGAAAACAGTTGAATTTAGGTTATTGCGGTTTTCGCCAAATTAATTCTCTCAAAAATCGAGCCCGAAAATGTGCCATTAATTTTTTTCCAGCTTAAACAAATTCTAAGATCCCCTCACTAGACAACGAATTGAAATTTTTCAATTCCCTTCAAATTTATAGACCGCTATATGAATCGATGCAGTTTTATTTATGATTTTGTTTTTCAATTTCGAAAATAAAAAAGTTAATTCAATATTATGAATTCTAACATATGCTTCATCAAGGTTCTAAATATTTTTCAAGTTGAGATATTTTTTAAATCATGGAAAACCGAAACGTTATAATATGAGATATGTTTTTTAAATTTTGTGTTATATTTTCTTAATTTTGCGAAACCAAATTTTGCACTCACCTCCACAAATTTCACTTCATTTCCTGAACGAGAACCGGAACAAGCAACTCACTTCGTGTCAGATCCTTATCGGAAACTACCACCAGAAGAGATATTCAGGAAGATCATCCCTCATGAATCTGGAGTCTGGACCACCCTCTGGACCAATAGGGATGCAAAGCTCCCAATGTTACGCCTCTAATCGATAGAACCATTGTTCTGGAAAATTTAATGTATTTAGGGGTGGAGTCTTAAACAGAGTGAAGTGAATTTATGGCATAACTTAAAAATTATGTATTTTTCAGTTCATATTGATTGTTGTAAAATCTAATTTTTCTTGAATATTTTATTTATGATAATTTTACAACTTGATAAACATTAGAGAAAATTAAATTGATTAGAATCACGATAATAACAATTTTCAATTTTATGGGTATATTTCGAAGTTTCTCTTATTTTTTAAGAATTTCAATGTTGGCTTCAAATCTGCATGTAAATATTTAGTTAATGCCAAAAGGGTTTCATATTTTTATTGATTGTGGTATCAAATTTTATGCCTTTAACTCTTATAGTTTAACAAAGGGCATTTCAACAATTTTTTATTTTTTATTCAGCTGAAAATTTGAAAATTACAGACATTTGAGCAAAATGCTGATCTCATAAAACAAATGCACGAAATTAAAGGAAATCAGAATTAAAATATAGAAATCAACAATTATTTCACCATATTTTAATCAACAACTCTTTCTATTATTTTGAAGCTTCATTGGAAATACCCACCTATATTTTGATGTTAATATTTTGCGAAATGAATACCTACCTCTGTAATTTTTTTTGATGTTTATGGTGAATAAACATTATATTATATTATTATTATATTATATTTTCATGTTGAAAATATGAATTGATATTTTCTGTACTGAAGAATGAGGAAATAGAGTTTTTTCATGAATATCTAAAGATATCGAATCGATCAATATGTTAAATTTTTTAATTCGATTTCATGGATTCGAATCTTCATATTATCCTAACTATTTACGAATTTTTAGAGATGTATTTTAATTCAATTCATATGGGTTGTTATTAAAGGGTTATTAATTTAAGATATTCATTTGTGTTTGCGAAGAGGATAATTTTGAGTGAACTCCAAAAAACTAATCTTCATGTGACGTATTTTCCTCAGAAGGAAATTCTGTCTTAGACGAAAAACGACAATTTTAGCAGCAGGTGTTCAATCCAGACAATAATAGTCGTAAACTGAGATCTTCCGGTTCAACAGATGGGACCAAGAGACATCCATTGATTTTCCTTAAATTGTTCGAATTTTCATCTTAAAATAATGAAGTCTTACAACTATGTGATCCTCCTCAATAGGAATAGAATGTAAAGTAGATTTAACAAAACTATCTTCGTTGTAATTGTCAGAATCAAATTATTTCTGTGATTAATGTTTAATTCATTTCAATGCACCATAGATTTCAATCGAAAATCAACGGTCTATCGAAATTTTGTGAAACATGCAATAATCCTTAGAAAAGTCTATGGTGTGAAACGCAAGTTAATACCACAGATTACTAGTTAGTTAGTTAGTCTGTGTTAATACGTCATATCAGTTTGTATTGGGTCGATTTTCCACATTGATCATTATTTCTTGGTCACGATTTGTTTGGACACCTCTATTTTGGCAACAGTCGTCTAGGAAATGAAATAAGTGACGCAAATAATGATAATCACCCTAGTCAATCGAATATTGACATGAATTCTTGAAAAAAAAAACAAATTGAGAGTAAGGAAGATTGAAAACATTTTTCATCCATAAACCATTATGTCGAGACACTATTTTGGAAATCAGGTATGAAATTCAAACTATTTATGAGTGTTTATTCGAAAGGGTAGTAATTTTATTCTATGGAACGCTAAATTATGGGAGTTGACGTTGTCGAAAGCTGTCTTTTTGATTGAAGATAAGATTTTCAATAGAGAATTGTTGACTTATTTCCTGCAGGCATAACTACCCATTTATTTTTACCAATTATAATCATTTTTATTCGGTGTAGCTTATTTCAATTCTAAATCTTGATTTCGATAATGTTGCCTTTCTATTTTTACATTGAAATTTAGAGACTGAACACTAGTCACGAAAACTCTCCACCCTTAAATGTTTCAGAGATTTTTCCATGTTGGGCATGTAGATGCTAGCTAAGCGATAACAGAACAATTTTTTGCATTTTATACTTGTTTAGTTTATTTTATTTCATCTAAAAAATTAGTCAAATATTAATAACTGAGAAAATGCAGTAGGGAGTTCTTTGCGAAAATTTAATTTATTTGTATATAAATAGTCGAAAGTTCATAACTCCGAAACTATTGGAAGTAGGACTTCACAGTAGAAAAATATTGTTTTTTTTACCAAAAAAATTTGAACTGATTCACCAACAGAACTATAGAAAATATTGAATACATATTGGAAAAAAACATCCAAGATTTGATACGGTTGCGATTTCGCGAGGATATCTACATATAATAACAATGTCCTTCATGCATAATTTTGTGTAGAAAGCGTCATCGAAATCTTGAGCAGAATATAAAAAACCTCATATTCCAATGATTACCTATCCGACCGCGTTGAAATTTAATTTCAAGTGAATAGTATACTGAGTGTTCTACAAGCTCTATGAAACACTTCGACAGATGATAGCTGCACTTATTCTAAACATGTTTTTCTATAAACATAGGCCTATTCGTATTCGTTCAGAAGTTGAAAGACTTTGAAAAAATATATTTTCTTGTAAAAGTCAGAAATATTTTTGAACAATAAAATGAACTCAAGCCTCACATCGATGATCTGCATCTTGAATTCTATCAAATATTTGATTTGATGGTATGTGGTTTTAACATGCTAGACAAGCTGCTTCATATGTTCCCATAATAATCTAACAGATTGAGATCCGGTGAACGAGGTGGCCATGGCATTTGTCCCACTTGACCTTTTCATTTATTCCAGCAAAATTCATTCAACCACAGCAACTTGCTCCGTCTGTGGTGGTGCTTCATCGTGCTGTTATCACATATTTCCAACAGTGTTCTGAGGGTTCTAGATCATCAATGAAGTCAAAAATAATGTGCAAATCTGCATTTAAACTAACATTTATAACATCTACTGGCATCAAATAATGATTGAAAATCCCATCCCAAAAACTGACACTAAAATTTTGCTGAAATCGTCTTGATCTATTAGCTTATATCCATTATGATTGTTGTGGATATCGTCCTTATAGAAACGGAAGACAAACGAAAGGCATCTTTTATTTTGTGCGTGTTTTTGAAGTTACCATCGACCAAATTCTAGTTATTAGGTATATCAACTAGTATATTTTCGTTAGTTGGTCTTTTTTTAATTCAAACATGAAAATTAATTATTTCCGATTTTTTTTCTGAACGAAAACAAGGCGGATCTATAGTGATAGGAAAGGAATGTTCAGAATGAGCACAACTATCGTCTGTCAAAGTTTGTCGTGGAGCTGTATACATTTTATAGAAAAGCAAAATTTTGTGTCAATAGCAGCATTAGTACCATCATAGAAATTCAAGCAGAGTATTGAAAATAAATGAAGAATGACTTGAGGTAAAAGAGTATTGTCCTATATTTAAGGTCCGTGTCGCCATCATGTTAGCCAACATCCAGAATGGATAGGCACCAAAAGAAGAAGACGATTGTCCTATATCAAAATTACCCAATGAGAAAAAATGGCGGTTATTTTTTATAAATAAGGACATTGCTCATAAATCAATCTATGGTTTTGTCTGTGATGTCAATGGTAATGCACAATCGATTATTTTTTTAATTAAGAGGAGCGATGTCAACCCGCTATTGAAACTAAATAGAGTGTTAAAATTAGATGTACCGGGTTTTTCACCATAATTTGACCCCCCCTTTAACTTTGTTACTAAAAGAGGTACGAAAAAAGTTTTCTACAAGAGTTTCACGAAATCGACTAGTGTTTTTAAAAATGATTTCACAAAACGAAATATATGCAGAGTGGTTAACATATCGATTGCAACTTCATTTTTTCAAATGGAACACCCTGTATATTTTTCCATATTTGACTAGCCCTTTTTCCCCTGATTTCGAATAAATGCCAGAAATCATATTTAAAATGTAATGCCACAAGATTATCTTAAAATTCATGTCAATCCAATAATCCATCGTTGTTTTATTGCAATTTAAAGTTATATAGCTCTAAAAAAAACACCCTTTATATTCGAAATCAGGGGAAAAAGAGCTAGTCAAATATAGAAAAATATACAGGGTATTCCTTTTGAAAAAATTAAGTTACAATCGATATGTCGCCCACTCTGTATATATTTCGTTTTGTGAAATCATTTTGAAAAAAACTAGTCTATTTCATTAAACTTTTGTAGAAAAGATTTTTTTGTACCTCTTTTAGTAACAAAGTTAAAGGGGGGATCAAATTATGGTGAAAAACCAGGTGCCTACCTAACAGAAAATACAAAGTAAAGGTTGAATTGAAACCACTGAATTCTTTAAACGATCCTCGGAACAATTTTAAACAAAAATGAAAACCTATTTGAGAAACAAGCGCGCAATAATGCCGTTGCTTCCAATTACAAATTCGAAAAGTTTCTTCGTATGTCTTTAACACCCTCCATCAAACGGCGAACATTCAGCGATATTGACATGACAGAGACATCTATCCTCGGCATTGTCTATCCAAAACGGATTCACGCTATTTCACCCAGTTCCGAGATTGGAACCGATGTCCTGTCAGCCGTTTAGTATAGAAATTTGCATGTCATAACAGGGAATTTTTCCAATACTGGCTAATTTTGCCATGCCCCAAGCAGGAAGTGGAAGTTCGATCTGCCAGTCGCCGGGGCAAGACGAGCCCGAACGGAACACAGAGTACAGTCGAATTCGCGAGCACAATACAGGTCCACCCACGACCGCGACCACCATCTCAGATGGGGTCGTTTTAATCAATCAAAGAAGGGTCTGGTTGTCACCTCTTTGATGTATTAATCGCGGAATAATAATAATAATCAACGTTGGCGCGGTGTGGTTTTGCGTGCGGTCTTCTTTTGTTCATGCGTCGCAACAGCTGTTGGTGAGTGGTTCTTTTCGATGTGGTCGAATTTCGAATTATTTCTAGGTGCCGAATGATATGAAGGGGTTTCCGATAGGTATGAGTCTCAGAGTAATGAACATATATAGAGGGAGGAGAAGTTGCAGCCTCGGGAAATTCATCCATTTTTTTTTCGAAATTCTCAGATTTTCAAACTGCAAGCATTTTCGTGATCTACATAGTCGAATCAACCAATAACATGATACAATACTTCTATGAAGGAACTTTTATTTTTTTTCAATTTTCTAATGGAAAATTTTACGAAAATTTTTCGACAAAAAATTTTTCAGGTGAGATCGAAATTCGGCTAATTAGAGATCGTCAATTCTGGCACCGCTCACCGATTCTTCGTAGAGCTCACGGTTTTGAGGTAATTTGAACCCGAAATTTGGGAAAAAATTGAATTTGCCTCGAAAAATCGTTATATCTCCTGAATTATTCGTCACAGACCCCTCAAATAAAGAAGTTTTCAAACATCAAGTTGCCATCTAAGACATACTGAGGTTTCGAGGGCATAGCTTATGTTCAGGAGAAGTTGCAGCCTCGGAAATATTATCAATTTTCTTCTCGAAAATTTCAGATTTTTACCTCTAATTTCTGAAATAATGTACTGATCACCCAACTGCAAGCATTCTCGTGATCTACATAGTCGAATTGACCAATAAAATGGTACAATAGTCCCATGAAGGAACTTTCAATTTTTTTCAACTTTCTAAGGGTTAGGTATGGAAAATTTTACGAAAATGTTTTGACAAAAAATTTTTCAGGTGAGATCGAAATTCGGCTAATTAGAGATCGTCAATTCTGGCACTGCTCACCGATTCGTCGTAGAGCTCACGGTTTTGAGGGAATTTGAACCCGAAATTTGGGAAAATATTGAATTTGCCTCGAAAAATCGTTATATCTCCTGAATTATTCGTCACAGACCCCTCAAATAAAGAAGTTTTCAAACATCAAGTTGCCATCTAAGACATACTGAGGTTTCGAGGGCGTAGCTTATGTTCAGGAGAAGTTGCAGCCTCGGAAATATTATCAATTTTCTTCTCGAAAATTTCAGATTTTTACCTCTAATTTCTGAAATAATGTACTGATCACCTAACTGCAAGCATTCTCGTGATCTACATAGTCGAATTGACCAATAAAATGGTACAATAGTCCCATGAAGGAACTTTCAATTTTTTTCAACTTTCTAAGGGTTAGGTATGGAAAATTTTACGAAAATGTTTTGACAAAAAATTTTTCAGGTGAGATCGAAATTCGGCTAATTAGAGATCGTCAATTCTGGCACTGCTCACCGATTCGTCGTAGAGCTCACGGTTTTGAGGGAATTTGAACCCGAAATTTGGGAAAATATTGAATTTGCCTCGAAAAATCGTTATATCTCCTGAATTATTCGTCACAGACCCCTCAAATAAAGAAGTTTTCAAACATCAAGTTGCCATCTAAGACATACTGAGGTTTCGAGGGCGTAGCTTATGTTCAGGAGAAGTTGCAGCCTCGGAAATATTATCAATTTTCTTCTCGAAAATTTCAGATTTTTACCTCTAATTTCTGAAATAATGTACTGATCACCCAACTGCAAGCATTCTCGTGATCTACATAGTCGAATTGACCAATAAAATGGTACAATAGTCCCATGAAGGAACTTTCAATTTTTTTCAACTTTCTAAGGGTTAGGTATGGAAAATTTTACGAAAATGTTTTGACAAAAAATTTTTCAGGTGAGATCGAAATTCGGCTAATTAGAGATCGTCAATTCTGGCACTGCTCACCGATTCGTCGTAGAGCTCACGGTTTTGAGGGAATTTGAACCCGAAATTTGGGAAAATATTGAATTTGCCTCGAAAAATCGTTATATCTCCTGAATTATTCGTCACAGACCCCTCAAATAAAGAAGTTTTCAAACATCAAGTTGCCATCTAAGACATACTGAGGTTTCGAGGGCGTAGCTTATGTTCAGGAGAAGTTGCAGCCTCGGAAATATTATCAATTTTCTTCTCGAAAATTTCAGATTTTTACCTCTAATTTCTGAAATAATGTACTGATCACCCAACTGCAAGCATTCTCGTGATCTACATAGTCGAATTGACCAATAAAATGGTACAATAGTCCCATGAAGGAACTTTCAATTTTTTTCAACTTTCTAAGGGTTAGGTATGGAAAATTTTACGAAAATGTTTTGACAAAAAATTTTTCAGGTGAGATTGAAATTCGGCTAATTAGAGATCGTCAATTCTGGCACTGCTCACCGATTCGTCGTAGAGCTCACGGTTTTGAGGGAATTTGAACCCGAAATTTGGGAAAATATTGAATTTGCCTCGAAAAATCGTTATATCTCCTGAATTATTCGTCACAGACCCCTCAAATAAAGAAGTTTTCAAACATCAAGTTGCCATCTAAGACATACTGAGGTTTCGAGGGCGTAGCTTATGTTCAGGAGAAGTTGCAGCCTCGGAAATATTATCAATTTTCTTCTCGAAAATTTCAGATTTTTACCTCTAATTTCTGAAATAATGTACTGATCACCTAACTGCAAGCATTCTCGTGATCTACATAGTCGAATCAATCATAAAATGGTACAATAGTCCTATTTTAATTTTTTTTCAATTTTGAAATCAAGTCAAGCTCATGCGAAGTATCTTGAAAATCAAGCCAAGCCTAGAATCCCTACAGTGCGCCAGCCCCTCGACGTGGTGAAAGAAAAAATAAAGAATATCGAAAAAAAAATCTACATGCGAAATATCGTGTCTAAATCACATAAATACCGCAATTTCAACAAGCGCGCGAAAACACCTGACCTGACCTGAGGTCAGTTTTTTTTCATAATTGATTTAAAATTCAAGGCTCTTTCTCCAGTTATGCGATTCAGAATATTGTAGAATGCTGATCTATCTCAGTTCTCATATCGAATTAATAGAATACTCAATGATTCAAGAGATGCAACCTCAGAGTAATAAACATAGATAGAGTCATTTTCAGTAAGCAAATTTTGTCCCCAACATGAATATGAAGCGCGCGGAAATGAACATAGGTATCAGTGATACGATATTTCATTCAATTCGCGAGTTTCTCCACAAGGAACGCACTTCTTATGTCCCATAGTGAATCAACGTTTCATATCAACTCAAAATATATTGAAATAAATACCTAAATATATCAGAAATTCAGAAAACAAACTTCAAGGGCGCCAAACGACGTGAAACAACGTATGACACCAGGAGAGCGATAGTTGCCAAATCTTCGATTTCAGCAGGTAGATACAGAAAATAATAAATATTGTGTATACTATAAATAGTATAAATTCGACATTTGGGGAAAATATCGGATTCCAAATATTCAAATTTGCATATTTAATTGAGAATCACCCAAATCAATATATTCTATTCAATATAATATACATTCATAAGGATTATAGTAAAATTGTGGATTTGAAAATAAATCACAATCCGACAACGTTATCTAACCATGTTGGGAACATGTAAAAATTGCGCATACTCCCTCTATCTATGTTTATTACTTTATGGATTCAACTGAGATTATCCGATAAAATCAAAAATTCACGATGACAAGCGCACTGTACCGACTGTAAATCACCTCATTTTCCCAAATCCCATTTTTTTTCAGATCATGCGTTAACCCCGCATCCAACTGCAACTACTCATGTTTTTATCATGTAAAGAGTATACAGTGAATGTTTTAGCTCATCCCATTATGATAATTTCGGCATGGAAAAATTGGCCACCTGTTTCGCAGATACGAACCTTGTTAAACCGGCCCCTCCCTCTTCTTCAGCTTCACCTGCTCCTGTTTACCAACCAACTCCCCGTAGGGCCATATTTTCCTCTTGTAATCCTTTAAACATCGCGCCTGTAGGAACCGGGGGAGGGTGGATAGGGCGTATAGGTTTAACAAGGGGCGATTCGTCGTTAATGCCACGGTCATTTATTATGACGAAGTTATGGATTAACCAAAACTTGACGTCTTTCTGTTCGGTGTCATTGTTTAGGGAGTCGGAATCTATGAAATTGAATCGGCTGGCATTAGATTTTTGTTTGTCGTACGACTGTTTTAGAGGATGATAAATCTCGGTTGTTTTTTTGGGGAAGGTGTTTGTTGTTGAATTAAGTTGAGGGGTAAGAGATATTTGCATAATTTTGAGCGCTGGTTCTGAACGCATGTTGTTTTTTTTAAATGTTGGTGTTCATGACTTGAAGATTTGAGAATTTCTGGGTAGTTTTGAGGTATAAATTCTTTCCGACTTATGAGCATCTGAAACATCATTCAAAAAGTGGATACTTTCTCGGAACGAATTGAGACCACAAAATACGTTATTGTGATTTTCCGATACACCCTGTATATATTATTCACCTCTCTGCCGAGTGATCTTTCACCGTGGACGATCGTGTTGATAATCGTCTATTCCGGAATTTCAGGCATCTAGCTATACTAACTGACAAAGAAACTGCAACAACCAGAAGGATCTGTTTAAATTTTAATTTTTTGGTAAAACATAGAGAGTAAAGCAAGGAGTAAATGATCGAAATTTGGAGAAAAAAACGAAGGATTTACAATTTTTTTATGCATTTGTTGGTAATGTGTTTAGCCACCGCGATTATTCATACACTCTCCAACACGTCTCGCCATTGATGCAATAAGATCGTTTATTTCTTCTTGAGGGTTACTATTCCAAGCCCAAGCTACCTGTATTTCAGGTCTCAGAGCTGCCAAAGTCCGTGGGGGCTGGGGTAAATTTCCAAGCCATATACCCATGATATCCCAATCATGCTTTATGGGTGAAAGATCGGGAGATCTGGGCGGTCATGGCAAAATATTCACATGGGTCGCTTCAAAAAAGTTCAAAATAACTCTGGCAACATCAGGTCGGGCATTATATGCTGAAATATTGGATTCTCAAGCCGGTAAGGGATAACATATGGCTCCACTATTTCTTGAAGGTAACGCAGCGCTGTCATGTTGCCTCCAATAAAGACTAAAGGTGACCTACTTGCATGTGCAATAGCACCCCATACTATAACGTCTACTTTCCAGTTTACATGATGCTCAACATTAAACTGAGGTTCAAGTCTTTCTCCCCGACATCGTTTTACCCTTCTTCGGCCATCATGTGCACCCAAAGAGAATCGAGATTCATCAGAAAAGACGACCTGATGTCATTCCATCATTCCAATGTTGACTTTCTCTGGACCACTGTAATCGATGCCGGCGATGCTCAACCGTCAGAGATAACACAAAATGGGGTCGATAATGCTGCAGTCCAAAAGACCTTATCCGGCGGTAAACCGTTAGGACAGTTACAGGATGGCCTTGTTCTCCTAACCACTCATCAGCAAAAGATCGAATTGTCGCAAATCGGACTCTAATGGTCATAAGTCTTAGACGTCGATCTTGAACTTCATTCGTGCCCCTTCAACGTCCGGTGCCTACTCTTCTTCGATTTTGGGCATTACCAAACCACGCTTGACAACATCTCATAACAGTAGTTGGATTTCTGTTCGTAATACGGTTGGCGATTTCTCGAAATGACAACCTCGCCTCCTGAAAACCAATAATCCGACCTCTTTCAAATTCACTTAGCTTGCGATACATTCCGCGTACACGTGCTCTAGGCATTTTAACAACAACTAAACATCGATTAACTGAATAATATCGTCCACGAATCATTTTTGAATTTCTTCAGTATTCACTAATGAGCACTGACTTTGATTGAACAATTCCTAAACGTTGTTGAAGCTTGAAACTTTCCACAATTAAATGGCATAACCTCCTAAACACAAATCACATGAGAAATGTCAAAAAATAAACATAGTATTTCCATTATAACAGTTTTCAATTATATCATTCCTATTGGAAAACCCATCACTATCTTTCCCAGCAATAGCCCAACAGTCTCGACTCTAAGGAAAATATCTACCTCAATATGGAATTCATACAAGGTCAAAACAACCCCATGTCATCTTACCGATGTACCCCGCCGACCTAGATGTCTCCGACTTGACATCGGCAATTTTATTCAGCCAATATGATGAATGTTCATTCGATATATTTTGGATTTATGTGGCAGTACAACGTTGCGAGAATGGAGCAAAGCACCACCTTGTACTGAACCGACTGCCTTTTAAAAACATCATCATCTGATATAAAATACGGACAACTTAAGAAATATTACGGTTTCATTGGGAAATTTTAATAGCTCAATTTTCTGCTAACGATCTTGCTCCATCATTGTTGTTCTAAAACGGTCTTCTTTATCGACTGAATGTGAACGGAATTTGGTTTGATTACAGAATGTATCGAACTCCAAACAGCTCATTCTTTCCTGGAGGTTTCCATATTTTCATGAGCATAATCAATAATAAAGTGTTTTCGAATAGGAAATATATGAAAAACGAGTATATTTCAATAGAAATCGATGGATGTTCATTTCAAGAAAGTTTTCATTACCAATTTGCATCATTTGCGGCTGTACTCGAATATTTCCCTCCTGTCAAAAATTCTATGTAAATTGAGAACAATTATCGAAAATTACAGCGATAATTGCATTGTAGGAAGCGAAACAGCACTCCAATAATTGTTCTGTTCATAGATGCATAGTTTCTATGCATCTTACACAGTTCGAATCTATGGCAATTCCATTCTAAATCAGTTTGACAAGTAATGTAACAGTTTATTCGGGAAATATTCCCCTGAATTACACTCGTGCATCAAAATGACCGGATAAT
Organism: Harmonia axyridis; assembly: GCF_914767665.1. Taxonomy (NCBI): domain Eukaryota; kingdom Metazoa; phylum Arthropoda; class Insecta; order Coleoptera; family Coccinellidae; genus Harmonia; species Harmonia axyridis. The sequence continues at coordinate 10,504,951 of NC_059503.1, forward strand.
TTCGCATTCCAGCGTGTTTTCTTTGAAAAACTGCATTCGGTCATTTTCATTTTTGGAGAAAAAGCCCTCCACTTTCGGTGTCGGGCTCTTTCTCCAAAAATGAAAATGAACTCATGCAGTTTTTATGACAACACGCTGTCATGCAAAATTATCGGTAATTTTGATGCACTTGTGCAATTACTTACGATAACTTCACGAATTGCATTTTTAAGGTCTTGAATCGGTTGCTCAGAGTAATAAACATAGATTTTCAGTATGCAAATTTCGTCCCAAACATGAATTATAAAATTTGACATGAAGCGCGCGGAAATGAAAACATATCAGTGATACGATATTTCACTCAATTATTTGAACATTTCCGCTCACTGAACAGTTTTTGTTTACCGTCTATCTGTCTGTCTATGTATTCGCATATCCTTGTAACAGCCTCAACTTCTACAATTTTCATCTGATTTTGATGAAATTTTGAATGGATATTTTCTCTAGGTCGCTAATACTCGTGTAACAATTTCAGCTTCGTCAGATACAGAGTGTTCATTGAGCATGCGAAAACGTGATATTCCCGTTGATTTTTTTCATTTGGCGTTGGAAAAACACTACAAATTTTACATTATGCTTTATCATTTCCTCGTAGAATCATTGAACAAAGTGGTTAACAGAATGACAAAAAAATTTGAATAAGGTGTTAAGAAACTATTTTTTTTTACTCAATAAAATAATTATTGAAAGCAATAAACCAAAATCAAATCAAACTGGTAAGAGTTTCAAAATATTTACCCATGAGACAGAGCCCTCTTCGACTCGTAAGCACATGCAAATGTGTTCGAGTATAACTCGAGAACCGATCAATTGATTTCAACGATTGTTTTTCTATTGTTACCAGTGTCACTCCTCTATCTATCACAAAAGTGATCGGTGACGGTAGAAGACTAAATGATGGGGATTTTTAGTAGGGTGGCTTTGGGGGCGCACGTGTCAAATTCAATTGTTCCGGGTATCATTACAAGAACCAAGAGGGGTGAAATTGCAACACGTTGGCGAAACGAATCGCCAGACCAGATGATCCGTCGAAAAAAAGCATTACACGTTTGAGTCTCCTGGTTGATATCTAATCGATTACAATTAAGGGTGTTAGACTATGAACGTGTTGAGTGGGGGCGCCATTACTTCAAAATTCATCCCTTCCACTTCGTTAGAGCGATTATGTTTATTTACCCTTAATTATTTGAATCGATATTTTGCAAACAACGATATTGATTACTTCAAAAAGGATAAAAATCCTCATTCCCTTCATAACACTTTGCTCGAATATTTCCCTCCTGTCGAAAATTCTATGTAAATGGAATGCAATTATCGAAAATTACAGCTAATATTTCCCTCCTGTCAAAAATTCTATGTAAATGGAATGCAATTATTGAAAATTACAGCGAATATTTCTATGTATATGGAGAACAATTATCGAAAATTACAGCGAATATTTCCCTCCTGTCAAAAATTCTATGTATCTGGAGAACAATTATCGAAAATTACAGCGAATATTTCCCTCCTGTCAAAAATTCTATGTATATGGAGAACAATTATCAAAAATTACAGCGATAATTGCATTGTAGGAAGCGAAACTGCACTGCGATAATTGTTCTGTTCATAGATGTATAGTTTTTATGTATCTTACACAGTTCGAATCTATGGCAATTCCATTCTAAATCAGTTTGACAAGTAATGTAACAGTTTATTCGGGAAATATTCCCCCGAATTACACTCGTGCATCAAGATGACCGGATAATTTCGCATTCCAGCGTGTTTTCTTTGAAAAACTGCATTCGGTCATTTTCATTTTTGGAGAAAGAGCCCGACACCGAATTACACTCGTGCATCAAAATGACCAGATAATTTCGCATTCCAGCGTGTTTTCTTTGAAAAACTGCATTCGGTCATTTTCATTTTTGGAGAAAGAGCCCGACACCGAAGGTGGAGGGCTCTTTCTCCAAAAATGAAAATGAACTCATGCAGTTTATTTGACAACACGCTATCATACAAAATTATCGGTAATTTTGATGCACTTGTGCAATTACTTACGATAACTCAACCAGTAAAAACACATTGTTTTCTTGATATAGTCAATATAGGCGATATAGTCACCTTCAAGAGTGATACATGTACAGGGTGGGCAAATTTCGATGTTTTAGCACTACAACTTTTAAACCAGAGGTGATAGACAAAATCTGATACCCACTTCTCGATCTCTTTTTCTGAGAAACTATCAAGGGTAGTATTCATTTTTGGCCACCTTCTTTTGTTTTCGAGTTATAAGCGAAAATTGGAAAAATGGCGATATCGAAAAACATTCATATCTCCGTTGATATTGATGATAGAGCTCTGAAATTTAAACATTATACAGGCACTTTTTTACGTAGAATCCAGTGGCGTACTCGTATTTTCAAAAGGGTTTTTAATTACGAAGCTATGACCCAAAGTTATGTTTTTTTAAATGGGAACACTATATTTCTGTGACATTTTTTGAAAGCTTAATTTTTCCTGATTTCAAAAATATATAACATCATATGGTTCGTATCAATATAAATAATAGAAAATGGTCAAAAACCTTTTTTTACCTAAGATTCTCATTATTTCTATGGTTTCAACTGTTGATGAGCACAGAAAAATTGAGTTTCCTATAACAAGAGAAGTGTCCTTCCGTTAATCTGATTTTTTCTATGATTTTCAGTAATTCCCTTCGTAATTAAATTGTTCAATCATATATGCATTGTTTCATGTGCTATTTGAAATGGATTGGTATAGTATATCCAAAGTCACTTGGAGGAAGATGAATATTTCAATTATACAAGGTTTGTCCAAGTTTCCAGAAATTCCTTTGGGCCCAGTGAATTTATTGCCTAACAATACTTTTAGATAAACCCCGGTATTTTGCAGATCGCGGTATCCACTTCAAAGGTGCATCTATGGCCAAGAGTTTTTATGGAATAGTTCAAGTGACTTTGAATAAACTGTGCGTATTCAATCTGGAGACCTATGAAAATAATCTTCTGATGCATCCATCTCATTACAACTCTTTCGATTGAAACAATCGATCCCGTGGATCTTTTCGTTATTTCCGAATCTATTTTTAGATGAAAAATTTATAAAATATACCTCGATTCGAATTTTGTATAAATTAGTAAAAAGCATAGAAATAATCAGATTGATGGAAGGACACTACTCTTGTTATAGGAAGCTCAATTTTTCTGTGCTCGTCAACAGTTGAAACCATAGAAATAATGAGAATCTTAGGTAAAAAAAGGTTTTTGATCATTTTCTATTGTTTATATTGATACGAACCATATGATGTTATATATTTTTGAAATCAGAAAAAATTAAGCTTTCAAAAAATGTCACAGAAATATAGTGTTCCCATTTAAAAAAACATAACTTTGGGTCATAGCTTCGTAATTAGAAACCCTTTTGAAAAGACGAGCACGCCACTGGATTCTACGTAAAAAAGTGCCTGTATAATGTTTTCATTTCAGAGCTCTATCATCAATATCAACGGAGATATGAATGTTTTTCGATATCGCCATTTTTCCAATTTTCGCTTATAACTCGAAAACAAAAGAAGGTGGCCAAAAATGAATACTACCCTTGATAGTTTCTCAGAAAAAGAGATCGAGAAGTGGGTATTCGATTTTGTCTATCACCTCTGGTTTAAAAGTTGTAGTGCTAAAACATCGAAATTTGCCCACCCTGTACATCAGAATGTCTCAAATTTGATGTTCGCTGAAAGCATCTCGAGAACAAAAAGACTAAGAGAAAAAATTTTCAAAAACCTCCGATCTCTTTTTGAAATATGTAATAAGATATCAGAAAACGAGAAACAGGACTTTCCTGAAAAAGTACTGGTACTTTATTTCGCTATATCTTGGTTCCTGTTAGAGATATTTGAAAACACAAATGGCATAAGAAATGTAAAAAATAATACAATAATTTTAAATTGCATCATTTCTAATGGAAAACCGTTTTTCATTCGGATTTTAAAAACATATATTCATGGCTTCAAAGAAGCTTGAAAGAAATTCCAATAAAGCAATAGGAAAAATTCCTACCTGTTTATGATAACTATGAAATGAACACTGATCATTTTTGGTGAATGCACATAAAAATATGTGACACCATTTATTTTATATTCTGTAAGATTATGTGAGAACTAATTTACCATATAATATGAATTTTGTTTTTAGCTATTTCCTGCCCGATGAATTAATTTTAGAACTTATTTCTTTACAGTATGATAGACCTTATGGTCCAACCTTGCTGAGGAACTGGGAGGTACCAAAATACTACAAAGGCGGACATCTAGTTGATAAACTGAGACCAACAAGATGTTCCACGAAAATCATTTCAAATGAGAGAGGTCATTTGGTACCCGGAGTCCAGAGGCCCAAGGAATTACCTTGGATACAATTTCCAACAACCTGGCACCTTCCCAAGAAGATTACCAGAAAAACCGGTTAGTTTAACCTTTTTGGTCTTGATAGAATTAGAAAATTCCGAGCTTTCAGTCTTCATCTAATTTGTTTTTCACCTAATGTTTTGCCTACAACTGCGGTAGGCATTTCAGACAATTATAAAGCGTAGAGTACACGTTGGTATGCTCCAAACGTCCAAACTGACAGTGGTATTTGAGACGGTTTGAGCCCTCACTTCTTGTTAGTTTGTCTCGAGGTTTGTCCAGCTTTGTGCAGGCCAGAGCTGGAAAGAAAGCTATGGACTCACCCTAGTCAAACTTATAATCTAAGTGGAGGAGACGAGTTAGAATCTACTGCTTATAAGCTGGAATTTTCTCTCTCTCTCTCTTTGGATTTGATTTAATTTTTCCTTTTTCAGCCGATGAGATAAGTGGCTTGAATAAGATAAAAAAATTCCTTTGTTCTGATGGCAAGCAGAAGGAGAAACATGCACATCCTTGCGTTGTTGCGAATGTAACACAGGATCATAAAGGGGAAGAAAAAGTTGAGAAAACAATTGAGCCATCAAAAGAGGTTTGTGATTCAAAAGTTTGAAATCTTTAATTTTACTCAACATGGAAATCTGTATTTTTTGCCATGTTGCAGAAAGTGCTTTGTCTTTGAGGAAGATTTTTCAACGAGCATCTTTCTCTAACTCGATAGAAAGACTTTTCGAGCGCTTCGTTTAAGTATGAAGGTTTTTTTTTCAATCACTTGAAACTCGTTTTATGAGTAGATATATATTTTTTATGGCCATTTGTAGATGGATATAACGAAACAATTATCTAGCACAATCGCTAATGTAAATATCACTACATCAAGTCACAAGATTTGAATTATGACATTATGAGATCATTTTGATAATTTTTTTTTAATTTGTTTCAGCAACGCCATTGCCCAATACACGACTGCCTGTAAAAGTTAGCTGCATGATTCACATTCTATAAAATTGTGCTTTCGTTAATTTACATTTTTCAATAAATAGAATACCCTTCACTATGTTTTGTTTTCTTTTTATTCAAGTACTTCCCATTCAAAAAATAGAGGCTACTACTTTTTTTTTATCTTAAGGTATAATATTATTGATTTTTCATGCAGTGCGAAAATGACATAAATCTTCCAAACGTATATGAGGCCAAAAATAATCCATCCAAAGTGATTCCTTACGTTCCTGGCGATTTTACCGAAGAGCACCATCGTCCTGAGAGCTATGATGAGTTAGCATCCAAACGTTTTGAAGATAAAAGCAATACAGGACTTCATCTTATTGGAAAGGGATATCCGAGGTATAGAGAAGACTTCAGCAGAGTTTCTCCAACTCTGGAGAAGGTTTTTGAGAAGAGTGAGGAAGGTAAAGATATGCCAAAAACGGCTTACAGACCTCCAGAAGAAAGACTTGCTGAAATGAACGAAGATGATGGAGCTATTCGGGATACCATGTCAAACTTCCTACTAGCCAAAGAGCTTCACAGACAAAATTTGGACCACAATCCACTGCCAGATAAAATTTGCCATACACAATTTCAAAGGATGCAAATGATGCGCGATCAAGAACCAGGTTTAGCGTTAGAAGAAGGAGATTACGCCACAGGTTAGGAAAAATTCTATACAAAATCTGGAGAAATTATAAACTATACATTATATTTATATTATACCTTCTACCTTCATTCAGTACGATTATAAAGATTCTCATAATTCATAAATTTAATTTTATTCAGGTGTCGGCTGGAAAGGCTATCAAGGCTATGGCCCCACTCGTTGCACGAAGTTGAAGGTCTTCAGGCCAAAGAGTTCACTTCTGCAGCCTAGGAGGCCTGGTGAGAAGGCTGATACTTGGGCCAATTTCGAACAAAAATGGAGGTTCATCAAACAGAGCAAGGTTTCACCGATGGACCTTGCTTTATGTTGGGACTTGAGACCTGAAGATCCAAAAGACGAACCCAAACGTCCTGTTCATATTGATGGATCTAATGGTTTGTTTATGTAGATTATAAATACATAACTTAAAAATATGGCTTCTTATATTATGAATAAATTTGTTAAATATTTGAGAAATAAAGAAAAAACAAAGAATTTAAATGGAAGTAACACAGATAAAACTGATTAATACAAACTAAAACAAATACAAAACAAAATTATAAATAGGATGTCAGAGGATATAATTTCAATCAGAATGTTTGAAAGTTTAGGATTAGGTAACTGAAATTTTGAAAAATACTTGAAGCTATTTCAGATGAAGAAGACTCAATCAGTTCACGGTGAAAAATCATTATCATGTCAGAGGACATAACTTTAATTAGAATTGCAAATTGTTTGAAACAAAGTTTTCGGATTGGGTAACTAAAGTTGTTGAAAAATATTTTAAGCCTTTGAGATGGAGAAAACTTAATCAATTGATGGTGAAAATTTTTCAGGTTGTTCAGCTCCAGCAGTGTTCTCAATGGTCCATACACCGAAAGAAAATATCGAGAAAAAAGGAGCAGAACACAGCTGCGACGGTGTACGTGACTGTGTTCCATTATTTTACTCAACCTCAAAATTTGGTGACGATACTAACTATTTCTTCGAGAGAAGATCTGCCAGAGACTTCTCTGAACAGCTTCAACAAAGGATCGACGACGCTAAAAGATCTAACAGCGCTTACGAATTGAGAGATATTGACAAAATAAAAGAAGAAGACAACACGAACAACAAGAATTCGAAAAGAAATGGTAGCATTCCGAAATTGTACAACGATGATACGAATCAGGTTAAATGTGATGAAAAACATCCTTGTTGTTCACATTATAGGAAAAAAACGATGTTCGCCCCAAAAAGAAAATATGAAGGTTCTTGTGTAACTTGCCAAATGAACAATATTTCAATCGGAGATGCAGCTCGAACCAAAGAAAAAAAGAATGTAAAATACACTTCGCAGGCAGGATTGCCTCTAAAAAGAGTAAGTAAAAACATGATTCGAGTGCCAAGACAGAGAAAACCGTACGCATCGAAGAATTATAGAATAGATAGTTTAGCCCCACCTTTTTCTTTACAGAAGGAAAAAAGAGATGAATATCCGGAACATTGGAGACTAGCCACTGTTTATCAACATTCGTACAAACCAATAAAGAATAGAAAATGCACTTTACTTTCTACAGTTTTCAAATAACACATACTTCCGTTTGTAACTCATCATTCAATATTTCTGAGATAATTTTCCAAAATCAGTATTAAATAAGTACAAATATGTAGAAATGTAGTAGCAATTTAAGGAAATTATGTTTTAGAAGTCTAATCATAAGTAATTTAAGAATTAGAACCTACATAAATATATCTAATACTGCTGAAAAACTTACTTTTACAGCTGAAGGTACAAACAAAAAGAGATTCCTTGGATAATTTGAAGGAAAAGTCATCCCGAAAATGCTTTGTTTGCGAGATTCAGGGTGTTAGATTTAAATTTTTTTCAAAGTTTTTTTCGCATAGCATCTGCATTTCACAAGATATTCGACTGTAATATGGCATAGATATTCAAATTTAGAATTAACATCACGTTATATGCTAATTTCTGTCGTGAATCTACAGGGTGGTATTTTTGCTGGAACAGTGCCGGAAAATCCAAATTATCATAAAAATACAGTTATTAAGCTGAGATGATAAAATTAATTATTAGTTTTGGTGCTTATCCTCTTGATCTGTAGAATTGTTTCATAAAGATTCGATAAACTCTCATAATTATCATAATTATCACAAAAAGTACGACTACTAGAATACTATACGACTACTGCATATACTTATTTTTGAGCGCTCGTTCCCCGAACAGAGCGATATAACATTTCGTCACAGTGACAGGTATTTTTCAAATTTCAAGCTGTTTTCAAATGATAAGGTTTGACTCACTGATGGGGACTATGTGGTCACAACTGATCCTGTTCGTCCGGCCTAACGTCCGTAAAATCGATAACTCTCGAACAGATGAAAAAATTAGAAATTTTCAGTGGTTCAGAGAAAAGACGAATATCGAAAAAAAAATTACTGAAAAATAACATTTAGTAATTTCAATAATCTTTATTTTCTCGTCATCAAAACCACAGAAAATTCAAGGAGAATATAGAAAAAAACACAGACGCTTCACCAGTGTACTACTTATACAAAATTCACAGAGAATATCGAAAATAAAGTTATCTACTCCGATATATTTCTGTAACACCAGATTCGACTGAGTTGAAAATTAGTTTATTAGTTATTAATTAACCGACAACAATAACATCACAACAAATTAAAAGCTTCTGACGCAAAAAATCAGTGCTTTCCTCGTTTTTTTTCTGTAGAAGTAAGCACATCTTTGAAAATTAACTGCCAATAGGTTCGGCACTATGCTTACTCTGAAAATGAAAAAGGTTTTTTAGAAAAAACTTTTTCTGCGAAAATACGCAAAAAAATGTGACTCCTCGTTGTCACCATCTTTTCATAAGAATCTCAGTAACTCATGGAGCGCTGAATTTTTACCCAAGGTATTACTGAAATTGCCATTAAAAAAGCTATCTAACGATGCAATAATATACTGGATGTGCCTTTTGAAATGAGGAAAGTAGCCTGTTTCCGGTATAACCGGAAGTTTTAAAGATCTGAAAATTTTTTAGGGAAAAAAATTATGATTAGTTTTTCATAAACGTCTTATAGTGCGTGAATATCGGTGAATTACCCTGTACCTATATCTACTGCTCTTCGACAGGAAAAAAATTTATTAACAGGCTGTAGATAAGTACTTATAGGTGTAGTGCATTTTGGTTGTTTAGTCTGAGTTTTTGTATTCATCTAACAATATGAATATTTAGAAATTTCCGAGGAAATTTCTTTATTAGGATCTTGTTTAAACAAAACGAAATTTTGTTTGATTCTAATTTAAGATTGACTACCCATGATTTTATCAACATTACTGACATAACTGTAAGGATTCTGTGCCTTTTATATTCCCCAAAAATCAAATAAAGAATGGAAATAAAATTTTCAAAGATTTTTGAAATGAAATATCCCCTTATTCATTGCTTGGATATTTCGAGGATCTGCTGAGTTATGCCGAATTATTCGGGATATACAGGGTGAGTTTTTGACATACATTTCAACCGAAGATCCCTCCGTTAAAATTTGAATCAAACTCCTAGCCGAAAATTTCCGAGAGTTATCGACCGATCGAGTACTATTGACTCACCCTGTATAGAGAAGTAGCAGAAATTAAAATGTAAAAATTGATCAAGCTCGCAAAAACTCCTTATTTCACATCAGTTCTTATTTTTTTCAATTTTTTCGTACGAGTACAGATATTCTCAAATAAAGGTGAAACAATGTACCATAGTATAAAATTTTCAAATTTTTTTATGATTTCATGATGAATTATTGTTGTTTAAAAACGATTACCTATTTAAACTTAGTTTTTGATACCAGTAGATTTTGCTTGAGAGACGGAAATGAATTAATACATAAACAAATAATATGATTTACAGAGGGGAAAATAAATCATTGTCTGAAATTTACTGTGTTTTTATATTCCTACTACATTCCAAAGGTTAACTGCATATTCGAGGCAACTGATATACTATGGTCAATAAAAATAAATATATCACCGAAACAATAGGTTAGCATTGAATATTAAATTGACTTCGTCTACCACTCTTATGTTTATCAGTTGTGCTAAAATTACATTGATAATGTGAAGTGGGTAGTTGAATTAAGTGGTTTTTTACAGTTTTTTGAAGAGTGAAATATTGTGTTTTTCTGAAGTAGGTAGGTACTCAATTTTGTACGGATACTTATTGAGCTTAGTTTCATATGTGAGTAAAAACCTTTATTTTGAAATATAGACCTACTCTTTTACTTCATTTATATTTTGGTTGGTTATTTCAGTTCATTATATCGACAATATTTGCAATAATGGGTATGAAATTCAGTACAAAAATCGTTCGTTATCCGTCTTTCTATTTAGAATATACAGGATATCCCGAAACTATGGCGCCAAATTTAAACGAAAGATTCGCCATTCGCCATGAAAAATTGTAAAATTAATTTCTGCCGAACAAATTTTTCATTGGTGGTATGTTTGTATTCACAAAAGCGCAATAATCTCGAAAACGGTTAGTTTTTCTGGATTCAAACAAGTATATATTTTTCACTAAAAATTGAATTGGGATTACGAAAAAAGTATAATTTTTCTTATTTTACCAGTGGCGTGAAAAATAGGGGAGAAAACGGATCATGATGCCTTTTTTGTACGCCACTGGTGGCACCTGAAAATGTAATTTTGTTTTAGAAATCAAGCACTCATTGAACACAAATATTCATTCAAATTTAATTGAAAAATTTTGGAAATTGTGGAAGTTATGAATAAAAATTATTTTAATTTTTCATATTCAACACCCTATATATTTGCAACGAACGACATTCGAGAAAAGAAATATTGGAAAAGTCTTATTTATTTTTAAAACGAATCTTTTGTTTCAATTTTGCACCATATTTTAGGATATCCTGTATAATCCATAAGTTTGAAGACAAGGAATCAAAATCGCAGTAACCTACAGTTGAAAATTGGCGGTATTGTTTTCAATATTAAAATCTTCAAATTCCCAATAGGATGATCTGTGAGATAATTTATACCAAGGGGTAAGGTTTAATTTTTTTTAATAATCATACCATACCAAACTTCGGCTACGCTTATGAGTGCGCCAATTTTACAGGAACCTATACATCTCGTATTTCGCACTGTCTTGTTGACTTTAATTAGAGAGGTTATCAGAAATGACGGCTAAAATCAGATGATAGTTGGCAGAAAGATGTTGGTAGTGTCAAATTGTAAATTCTTATAGAAATAACCTTCAACCTACAGTGATTTTTATCTTAAAAATAAACATTATTTCATAGGACTGAAACAACCGTATCTACATTCACATTTTTTATGGACATGTATAAGTACATGAATTGAAAAAGCGTCCCTAGGGCTTCCTGTGTGGATTTTTAGTAAACAACTAAGCAAAATTTTCAATAAAAATGAATTCTAATCACGAAGGGGGTTTCCACCCTGGGAGTACATTATTTTTGGGACTTTCAAAATCAATCGGAATGGCTTTAGATCAGGTGAGTAATTCTTTTTATAATTGGTAACTACCCTGCACCCTACCCGGTATTATGATCTTGATAACGTAATGAATGAATGGGTATTTTAATTTGAACTTTTTTATATCACGTTCAAATCCGAAATGAATTCACAAAAATTCAGGCATATTTGGTTTTTGCGATTTAAACTTGATATTCATTCAATACCAAAATTTATTTTGGAATAAAGATTTTTCCTTTGGGTTTTATTATTTCAACGATCTTTTTGAGAATATTCGCAATTAAACTTCGAATTCCTTATCACAAATTTCGAATGAAATATGAACTCATTTAACCTTCATTTCAAACAAAATTACTTAAATAATTACTTATAAAATTGAAAATCATTTCTGAAACTATCGAGTAAGTTTTAGTTATAACCAGAAATCATCATGTCACAGATTCTACAAATTTAAGCATAATTACATTTGAAGATAGGATATCAACCATATTATCTCTTCTTGGAAGGATAACGTTGGATGATTAAGAACATTTATCCAATATTTACACAAAAATACAAACTTTTAAATATAAAATCTATTAGTTTTTTGAATTGTCAATTCCCTATAATTCAGATAATTGTAGAACTTATGACCCCTTCAATTATATCAAAAAATGAATAAATGAAATACATAGATTTTAGCTGAAAATTAGAAATCTCCTTAAATATTCAACCATTTTTTTCATTCATGATTTTTTTTTGCAGACAAATTTTGTTGTGAGTCAAATTGTACTTCTACTATTTGCTTTCATATTACGCACACAACTTCATCCATCGAAAACAAAAGGTACCACCCGTCATTGGTTTGAACTTATTGTGGGCCTTCTAGCTGGTCTATTTTGTTTTGGAAGGTAAAGAATATTCACAGCGTTCGATTAAAATCTTGGAAATGCTATATTTTTGTTCAAAAAGGTCAAGCATGTCGAGCGAAATTAATGAGAATAAATTTGTTTTATTACTGCTGAATACATTCCAATTGTTTGCAATTAAGTACTGAGAACATTCTGAATTGATTTCAATGACAATTCATCTCTAAGGAATAAATGGATATGATATGATACAGAAAAATGTCTAGATACTTTTTTGGCATATTCCCAAGAAATTTTTTCTATTCTTCAAAACCTAATATTTATTCTGAATAAAAGTGTTAATTTATGTTTTGAAATTGATACTATCTCGATATTAGCTAAAATTTGTACTTTTAGACATATATTACATATATTTGTAATGCCTGGAATTTGTTACATTGTAATGTCAAAAGTGGATCCAAAGCCAATGCCAAGGTGAGCATCAATAAAGTTCTTTTTTTTTTAAGTATATATAAAAAATTTTTAATCGAGTTTTATCTGTTTTGATATTATAAATAAGTTTATGCTTGTGGTATGTAAAGTTTGATTAATATTTTTTAGAGAATCTGTAAGTCATAAACAATATAACAAAATCAGTGAATTTTTTGTTGAAGTTGTAATGTTGATTATTTGTGGGTTGATGCTTATCTGAAAAAAAAAAACAGTTTATGCCCAAATCTAACTTCTATCAAAATATAATGTATTTCTTTCAGGATTGTTTTAGCTATATCTCTGATATATTTATCAATTTTACATTTATATCGGCAAATCTACGATTATGGATCTTCAAATGTAGATATAACAGGTATGCATTGGTACATATCATGAAATTGAAAATTATTCTTAATATTATTAAAAATTAGTAATAGTTGAGGTTTTAAACCTACAAACTCAACAATAAAAACTCAAATTTTTCTCAGTAAACATTATCCTTTTTCTTTTATAAATATCAAATTGTAACTGGGTAGAGCCCTAATATCAAGTAGGCACTGGTTCTAGGTCCAATTATGGTGGTGACTCAAAAAATAACATGTCTGGCATTCAGTTTACATGATGGAAAGACAAAATCAGAAGAAGAGATGAATAGAAACCAAAAATTGGAAGCAATAAAAGAAACACCAAGTTTGCTAGAATATTTCAGTTACTGCCTCTCCTTTCAGACATTTATGGCTGGACCTAGTGTTTCTTTCAAAACCTACATTGATTTTATTAAGGGTAAAAATACAGCAATATCAATGGCAAAGGTTCGTCTATTTTGAATGCATCCAGAATAGGCTATTTTACAAATGTTTTAAATTATTCAGTGATATTTATCGATTATATAAACGTGAATATTTTCAATTCAATGAAATACTTCGGAATAAAATAAAAATCAACATATTAAACAGTTTTACCCATAAATATGTAAACATATACAAAAGTATTCGTTTTCTTTATTGATTCAACTAATTTTTTTTGCGAAGAACATTTGGATGTAAGTGATACACTTATTGATGTTTGAAGGTGAATGTAATTTCAGATTCTGAATCTTCATTAATATTTTTTAATAGGTTGTCATTGTATCATGTTCCGGGGATTTACTCTAGAAGGCTATGTGATTCACAGCAAAACAAATTAACAAATGACACATGTATTCATCGATAATTCTGTTCTCAAAACATGATATTAACTCTAATTTTTGTAGTGTTTGGAGCTTTTTTTGCATATGTGATAACAAATCACCGTATAACGTTCTTAAAAGTTTGATCTACGAGAATTCATGGGACAATATATATTTTGAACTGTCAAATAGCCTATTGAATCAAATAACTAATTTATTTACTTATCTTTTTTGCATTAATGACAATAACCATGTGTTACTTCATTTCAGAAAACTGACAATGGGTTAACCAAAGAACCTTCTCCATTATTTGCAGTTTTATGTAAAGTACTTACAGCCGCAGCATGTGGTTCAATTTTCCTTGTAGTGGGTGGGTACTTCCCAATAAGTAGTTTGAAAGAACAACAATTCTTAGATGATTCTATTACCTACAAATTCGGGTATATGTACTTATGTTTGCTCATCTGCCGGTTGAAATATTACTTTGCTTGGATGTTTGCCGATGCTATATGCAATAATTCCGGATTGGGATTCAATGGATATACAGAAGACGGTACAGAGAAATGGGATGGTGTCTCTAATATTGACATATTCAAGTTTGAGGTAGGTTCTGTTATTTTCTTTAATTTTGAATTGATTTGATGTTTATTAATTCTATTTGTGGTTGGAATTTCTAGTGATTCAACACTTTGAATTGTTAAATTCAAGTTAAAATTAATGAATCAAATCTATAGCAGGATTATAGAAATTAATAAAATGGATTGTAATGCAATTATTACATTTCAAAAAAGTATTTCTGATTCAATTGCAATTGCAAGGTTGTTACAAATTTAATATTCTATATATACAAAAAAATTTGGTCATCGACATAACCAATAATCTAAAAAAATAGACGTTTACTACGATCAATTCTGAAAATTTTTCGATAATCATTATATCCATTGGGATCAAGATTATCCACAGATGAGACTTTATACAATGTTTTGAATCGACGCTCTACAGACATAAGTTCTTTGAAATACAACTTTGCCAGTGCATGTTTGTTAAAAATATGGTTCCGGAATTCCTCTTCATATACTTTTTCGAGATTTTCGACCTTAACGTGAGCCTTTCCTTCCTCAAGAGTCAGTAAAATACAGTTCCAAGGTGACCAATCAACATCTTTTTGCCATCGCACCATTCGTAAATTGTATAAGTCCTTGTTTTCGGAAATGGCAGAGTGAGAATGCCAAATTTGCGTCACCAAATAATGGATATCTTTATCTTGAAGAATGTAGGCCACCGAAGATGGGGAATTGTTGAATCTTTCCGACTTTCTTATCTGGTCAAGTATGAAGTGATAAGGCGATAGGTCTACCCAAGGTTCAACAGTCTTATCAAACCATTTGCAGGAGTTGCAAATGCTAACCTCTCTAGTTCTCGCGTCCAATTTGAAGCAATCTAAAGTTTTCATCTTTTCACAACGTTGACAAACAAAGAGATTCTTCGTCATGTATTCCAACTTGAGCTTCTCCGGTTTAGCAGTTAAGATCTCAAAACACTCTTTCTGCTTGAAATGATGCAGCATGGCTGAGTCTATCCTCTTTTGCAATGCCTCTATTTTTTTATTCGAGAATCCCCTGGAAAGAAGTCCCAATGCTCTATCGATAAGTTTGTTGAGTTCGATTGCTATCTCACAAATATCATTCCGAAGGGATAATTTTAACTCGAATAAGGCGTCCATTCTTTTGGGCTCTGACAAGCTTCTGTCTACTACTTTCTGATAAAGAACATCTATTTCCCTAGCTTTTTGGTTTTCCAACGAGTCCAGAGCCACTGGTAGGTACTTGTAGCGGCAGTACCATTTCGTTGGTTCGCCTGAAATTTAGGTAATATGAGTTTATTTGGCGAATATGGTACACAGTAAATGTGCCTTACGTAGATCTCAAAAGTTTCGGCTCAAAGGACCTCGCAAAATTCGAACTATTTGAGCTTAAGGCATCTGCCCAAGTAAATTATAAACATTTTGTAAGTATTACGACTCATGACGCAATCGATTTCGTAAACTAAACTGTCATTAAATTGAAACATCCTTGAATTAGCGTTATTTTCAAAGCCGACTCGATATTTTGAAATTTTACAATTTGCTCATACAGTTAAAATTTGTGCTAAAACTTTTGAGACATATGTGACTCATTAAGTGGTGACTTCTCGATCAGAAAAGTCGATTTGCAAATCGCCAGTAGTTTTGTTCTTCTCGGTGACATTTTTATAACTGTACGCTTGAGTATCCGATGATAAGAATTGATAAACCTACGTAGGGAAATGCACGATGTCTGTTAGGTTCCAGTTTTGAGCGAAAAACACCACTGAGAATACCACTAGATTACCCACATTTGGGAGTGTCAAGAACCATACGAACATGGTATTGTTGTACAGCATACATATCTATCAGCACTATTTTTAACAGTACCTTCCTAAAAATTGAATCACCAACTGATGGGTTTGGTTAGTGAGACGGAGAGTACTTTTTGATCGAATCCTTTAGGACGAAAGAAGTGAAATTCAACTTGCCTAGTTTCTTGAGGTGATTCAGATCCCTTTGCTTGATAGCGTCTCTGTGTACGACCTGCTGTAACTTTTCTATGGTCTTGAAAATTTCCACCTCTTTGTCGGAAAGCAAGGCCAACTCCGCAATTTTAGCCGGTCCACAGTACATAGCGTTAATTTTCGCTATTTCCCCTTGTTTCCATTTCTCCGCTATGGCGTACATCATTGCAAAATCGGCCCTTGACCTTGGAAACACCTGACAGATCAGGTCTTTTCTCCTCCTACGCCTGTCTTCCTCCAATTCGGCTTGTTCTCTAGCCAGTTCTCTGGCCTTGCGTTCACGGTACTCGGCCCGTAAGATCTTCAGGCATTTTCTCATTTTCCAAGCTCTGTAGTACCTCTGGATCGTGCGTATCCTGGTTTCGATGTCCAATCGTCTTTCGCGTTCCTCGGAAGTTTCATATGGGCGTGGCGTCAGTATACGGTCGGTAATGCAGGGCACGAAGACGTCGTCCTTGTACATCTGGGTCGCCTGCGGACAGAGTTGGATACTCAACATGACGTGTTCATTTATTATTTAGGTCCTAACGAACTAGTTATAAGTTGACGAGTTTGCGAATTAGCTAAGAATCGTTAGTTTGCGACCTAAAATCGGTTACTGAACTGATGAATGCTTTAGTGTATAAACTTGAAACACGATTCTTTTTTATTGTTATCGATTATTTACGGTAGATTCGCAATCTAGGTACATATAATATTATACTGAGTGGCGAGCAAGGTTGTTGTATATACGGTCTTAATGATATTAAATAGTCGAGATTATTTATTCAAGTTTTTGAATTGGCTGCAAAGTCTTCAAACGATAAAAGAGAATTCAATTGTCGAAAGCGAACGTCACATTAGAACGTGGCCAAATGCATAATTCACGGTTCGACTGATAGATCCATATTAGAAATTCTCAATTGGGGGATATCATCAACAATGAATAAGTAAAAAAAAAATTATAATGTATCAAGAACTCATTTCTTTACGTAATTTTGTCAACTTGAAGCTGATTCAATATGTATATTTCTATTGATTGTATTAGTAAATTTCCGACACTCCAAAAAGAATAATTATACAGAGTGGTATAAGTATGAAACGCCCCAATTATCTTAGAAACGGATTTCACGATTTTTATAGATTTTGGTGTGCAAGGATCTTGTGATATGGCCGATATTATGGTGGTGTTTACATTGTTGTCGGATCAATTTCATCTTTTTTTTACTTCGGCGAAAATAATGTATAGGGAACACCACATGAAAAATATTCAGTATTTCTTAAGGATTTCAAAAGGCCGAAATTTCCGAGAAGAATAAAGTTTTCTATACTTCGCTGTACTCGCTCTGTATAGAGTTAATCGCTACCTAATAATCACTATATTCTCATGAGATAGCTTCATGATTCAGAATGAGATGAAAGAAGGATTCGAGTACAGAGACTAAATAAAACACAGTGGCGACACGAGTGGTCTCGTGATTGGCTGAGTCTAAATATGGCGGCTTTTTGTTCATACCTCCGTTTATCTGATTTTTGGGATTTATTCAAAATGTAAGGCCCATTTTACCAAGTCACTGTAGTATTCTTCAATTGAATAAATTTGTTCTATATACAATCAAATACTATCAGGCCCAATAATTTTGATTTTGACGAAGTGTCAGTTCAGTTCAGTCAATTGTAGTCTTTAGTTCTAAGATTTTATGTCCCAATTCGCCATTTTTAGGCTCAATTTGAACGTATCGTCGCCACTGTGTTTTATTACGTCACTGTAGATTCAAGAAGCGAAGCGCTGCAAAATGTAGGTAAGCGAAGTGGTTTGGGCAACTAGCAAAGTTCGCCTGGAGGTGGGTGGCATAGCACTTTATCCTTACGTGACGATTTCTGCCAGTTTATCGAAATTACCTCAAATACAAACATTCGTTTTGTTACAAACGAAAATTTCATAGATTGGCTCTTTTGAAGTCAGCCTACCTGTGAGTACGGCATGTCTAGCTTCCTGTTTCTGCACCAGCTGGTCTGGGTGTCTCTGCTGCTCATCAGATCAGGGCTTCTGTGCGGAGGGCGTGGCCCCGTCTGGGAGAAGGCGTGGTGGAACTCCGATCCCGTGTTGACGTTTCTGTAGCCTCCATCCCAAGGCTTATCTATGGCCCTGTTGTACACCTCGACAGGCACGCATTTGGTGATGTCCGTTACGGAGTCGGTTATCGACACGCACATGTAGTCGGGGATCACCAACTCTTCGTAGTCGCAAATGTTGAGCAGTTTCTCCATGAACTTCTCGGAGGTGATCATGCAGGGCAGCGCCTCGTGCGGATCGTCCTTGAACTCGTTGAGCTGCTCGTGCTTCATCAGCTTCATCTTTATGACTTCATGCTTCATGCGCCTCGGCCTCACCTAGAGATGAGAATAAGTTTACTCTTGGAGGTTTTCGTGAGGCTGCGATGAAATTATTTCAATGATTTAGGGGGGATGTAAGTAAGTGATGCTATACAAGGTGAGTCTTAAAGTTGTTCATTAAATTCAACTATAGATCCCTCCAATCAAATAAATACAATTTTTCCAGATTCGACTGGAGGCTGCTCATTTTGTTATTTTCACATGATTCATTAAGAATGAAATGAATTTAAGTGTGAAGGCTTCTCTAACTAAGAGACATATTCATGATTCTAACGATTCCCAAGTTATAGACTCCCTGATATATAAAAGTGTACGAAATAAGTATGAAGAAAGCAATAAGTGATGATTCAAAGTCATTCTTGGAATGATCAATCATTTCAGAATGATCTAAATTTTTAGTTTGAAGGATTTGAAATCATTGAAAAATTACACTTTCATTATGGATTCAGCTCTGAGCTAGGGCAATGTTGCCACGCTTTTTGTTTTTGATAAAAGTTAGATACTTTACTTCAGGGGGACATACAAAATAAGATTTTTCCGACGACTGCTACAGAATTAATGATTCTAAATTGGAATTTGATCACAAATTGTTAGCTGGTTCTCACTTCATATGGTTCTTGTATTGTATGCATTTTGAATGCATACAATCCAAGATTGCATACATCAATCAATAGATTTGCAATAATGAAAATTAATCCAGATAATTTTTCAAAGAATAAGGATAATAATAGAAGTTCTCTTAACTTCTATGGTCGCAATTATTGTTATCTCGGTGTTGTAAAGATCAAAAGGGCAGCCACATCTGAAAAAATTGTAAATGAAAAAAGTTTGATTGGTTGAAGGAATTTGTAGTTGAATTCAATGTACAACTTTAAGATTGACCCTGTACATACTTTGTTTATACAGAAATGGAATGAAGTCAGTGAACGAAGGAAAAGTCGTGACAAAAATTTCTAAATAATCCTTTTATTGCTTACAAAACAAATTTTAAGATTTTTTTCCTAACGTTTCATTGTATACTGGGAAGATTGATTACGTTTCATTGAAATTAACTCAAAATTTTATATGTGATGAAAACCCTGACTATAACAGATAATAAGATGAGTTGAAAACAAGTAAAACCAATTCTTCCCGTTCTATGCCACATCTGACAAATTATTCAAGGTCAAAGTTCCCAAAAATAGGGCTTTCGTGTTTTTAGCCAAATGGTAAGTTTTATCACAAAAAATAGCCGTAAGAAATTGTAGATGGTGCAATTTTCTGTGTTTAGGTCTTGTTTTCAATACTAAGAAAACAATAAAATAGAAATCTTGGGGATTTCTATTCAAAATGCGGCAACTTCAGATACAGATTCTGGTGAGAATAATTTTTTGGAACTGGCAACACCGTGCCCAACTCTACCTCACCTCTATCACTGCGGCTGCTATACATTTTATGTAGTCGAAGTCCGTGTTGGGGACGAACGATTGAGCAAAGATGCCACCATCTTTAGTGGTAAATTTCACGGCCAGTCTGGATTTCCTCTCGGTAAGCTGGACGTCGAATATGTAGATGGGCACATCTTCTTCGATCTCTGGTCCGAAGTGTCTCTCGAGATATCCAGATTCCTCATTTTTTGAAGATTTCGAGTCTTCTTTCTCGTCTACCTCCATAGTTGTTCGTTAGAAGAACTGATATTTGTATGCGGGAAACTGTTCCAGAAAAATTGAGACCGTCACGTTTACAAGACATCGTGGTTTGTTACCAAGCAACAGATGAAAATTGATTTAACATCAACAACCTTATTTCTATGTTTTTTTTTTAATCTATAGATGTGTTCGATTATTAACTTATTGGAGTATAATTTACCAAATTGTGTTTGGAAATTGTAGAATTATGTGTATTCCTAGACTGTCAGCAAAATCAGTCGAGTCGTTTGACTTCATGAAATGCTTGGTTTTGCATCACTATGCAACAATATTGACATCTCATGAAATGGAACTTGATATTGAGATTTTTTCAGTGGTTCCTGTCAATTTTCATCCCTATTCAAGAAATTAAATTGCTGTATTCGAATATTCTAAGAATATTAAATTAACTTTTGAGCAAGAAGGCCAGAGGGTTTATATTACAGAAAAAGATATAGTACATATATGTATATCCTTAACAATAGGCCTTTTTCGAGTATATTTCTTAGCCTGACGGTGCATTCTAAAAATGCCCATGCCTCCAGGCAATCTAGTGTGTCCATAATACGCGCTTCAGATAACCAGCTCTACGAGACCGACTTCAAATGCTCAAAAAGACGTTAAAAAGCTTACGCTATATTTCGCGACTCTTTTCAATTTAAACACATCATGCTTAATGTTTCTTTTGATTGCAGATCTTATTAATTTACATATTTATGATATATCTTATTGTTGCATATCTTTTAATAATAATAATAATGAATATTAAGGGCCAGTTGCACAATTTGCCTAAACATTGATTAAAAATTTAAACGTTGATTACTCTATGATTTCTTGAGAGAAATCAGAAATTAATCGACGTTAAAATTTTAATCAATGTTTAGGCAAATGGTGCAAATGGCCCTAAATGATTAAGATTATATTTGATAATTCATTAACCCAAATTTTGAAATTGTTCAGATTCTGAACTTAGAATGTGATGGATTAGATTAATAATTTCCTGTTTGATTAGAATGAAAAATGATAACTCATGTGATGTATTGATCTCTCTTTACAGACTGGAACAAATTTGAAAGAAACCATAGATGCCTGGAATATTCGTACTAATATTTGGTTGAGAACAGTTGCTTACGAGCGAGCCCAAAAATATCCAACTCTTATGACATTTGCGCTCTCAGCTTTATGGCATGGATTTTACCCCGGCTATTACATTACATTCGCTAGTGGAGCACTATTCACTGCGGCTGCAAGAATTGTTAGTATAGTATAATGATTTCAAAGACAACAGCTGAAATATTATCGTTTTCAGGGACGTAGGCATATTAGACACTTCTTCTTGAAGACCAATGAACTGAAGGCATTTTATGATGTCTTGACTTTTATAATAACTCGATTAGTGATAATTTATATCACCTTCTCATTCGTTTTATTGGAATTCGGCCCAAGTCTTCAAATATACATGTAAGTATCACAGATGAATAATACACACAGACTGATTATCTATAGGCTGATCCATTGTCAAGTCTGAGGTGAAATACAGGTGTGCCAACCTACTCTTGAGAAATATCACCAATCTGAATTGTCTTAAACTAAATCTAATAAGTGTATTGCATTTCGGTACATCTTAGTCAAATCATTGTCATCTTGTTTTGAACTGATTGATGTATTTCTTTCAGGAGTCTCTATTGGTGTTTGCATATCTTAGGAGTTGTTCTGTTGGCATTAGGTCCTTTTATTATCCCGAAACCTAACAGACCGAATCAAAGAAATCCTGGTAATGTCAATGTTAATCAAATCGAAAATACCCTAAGACAGGTTGGACCCATAACAAACAGCTCTTCATAACCACTTCAAACAAATTTGGACAGATTTGTTATGAAAAATATTTTTCAAGTTTTGTTGGAACTCTATATATTTTTATAAGAACATAAACCGATAATTTTCTGAATTTTTTCTTGTCGATATTCGATTTTTCTAATTATTTACACTTGCATAAACTATTTCCTCTTAATCAATGGGAATTAAATTATCAGAATGTAAAAATGATGGACCAAAACTTCTTGGATAAATCTCGGTGTTACCAAATTATTTATGGCCATGGACTGATATATTTTTGAATTTATTTCTATATTATTTTACTGAAAATTTTTTCAAATTTGAATATTATTTATTAAAAAAAAATTGATGTGGTTTTTTGATATTCTTTTATGGATTTTTCGAATAATAAAGTGAGTTATTAAGAACGCTAGGTCTTAGTGGCCCCGTCAAATGTGACCAAAAAATTTCGCTAATTATTTTTAATTACAAAATAAGTAGTGCAATAATCGAATGAGAAATTTATGAAAAGACTTTCCCAGATAGCACAAGTCCTACAGATGTTGGATGGATATATTATATATGTAACTGATATTTCAGAAATCCATAAGATATCTCATAAATATATTGGATGTTCTATGAACATCCAACCAATTGGACATCCTTAAGATATATTACATTCATAAGATATCGCCTACCAATATTTATTTATTAATAAGATATCCTCAAAATGTCCGGAATGAATATCCATGACATATTTTCATGTTCATGAGATATCCTTTGTGAATAAAATTACCTCCGATATTAATTTTTCCTTTATGAAATTGAATTAGAATATATGGTAATATGGATAATGAGATATTATCTTGAATATCATCACTTTCTAGGAAGAATAAAGAAACATAATTTATAACTGACAAAAAAAACTCAATAAAAAACACAATAAGTCAAAAAGAAAAACAACATAGAAAAAATAATTCTTTAAAATGTAAAAAATTCAATTTTAGAGTTCAAACTGATTCAATCGATCTTCATCCATTTTGAATTTTCGTATGGTCTCCTTAGGGAATCCATAAGAAAGGATTTTCTATGAACTTTCATAGAATATCCAGTTTTTGATACCAATTTATTTTCTGTTGATGTAATGGACATCCATAGGATATCATGCTATCTGGGTTCCTAATTGACAATTCCTTATTAATGAAAATAGATTGATATACTTATTAATGTTAACTATTATTTTCAATAGAAAACCTTTGGAATCGTTCAGGAGGGAAAAATATAACCCCCCTGAAATTTTTACAGTTTTTGTGTATGCATTTCAAGGACGGGTATAACTATGACAGAGCTTTTTATTACTGGTAATTTGTCGAGTTTTTCTCTAACACTGCTGCTGAACTTTCACTAATTGTTATCTCATTTATCTGTCGCTAACGCTCAATAATTATTTCCACAATATATTCAATTAATGAAAAATGAAGATCGGTTCAAAAGTACACTGTTGAGTTCCTGCTTCAAGTACAAATTAAAAAATTGCTATGGTTGGAATGTACTAATTATACTACACTGCCTTCAATGCAAGGTCATTGACCTAATAATGAGTTGCCTTTGGTAAAAAAGCTGTAAGTGTGCAAATGGTTTAATTTTAATATATTTGAATTTGGTAAATTGTTTGGCAGTTGAGGCGTATCGTGTGATTTCTTGTAGTACATAAATTCTCATCATTATACATCTTCTTTCTGTATAAAATAATGATTTCGACTCAATTAACTTCAAATTTTCAGTATTATAGTTATAATATTTACATCTTTTTTATATTCTTGTTTTATTTCATATATATTTCGTAATACTGAAATCTGAGGAGAGTAGAAAAAACTTACCTTACATTTTATGAAAATTACTTCAAGAATCATCAGAGCTTTTCATTTTTTTGTACATTATTAAACCAAAGGATTCAAACATAGACTTCTAAACTTTGTGAAGACTGAAATTATCAAAAGCCCTAGCAGCGACAACTATTAAATTTGAAAGAAAAAAGTACAAACTTCAATTATTTTCTTCCATTGTTCAACTTCTTGTTATCTAAGTATATCGAGAAAAAGGCATTTAAAATAAGATATAGCATGGAATGTGTGTAATATTTCTGGGCATCTTTATTAAATTTTGTTCATATTGGATATGAATGATGAATGACAAGATATTTGTAACTTTTCTATAGTGTGATATTTCCGTTTTGTAGTTGTGATATACTTATATTATAACCGCACAAATTTATTATCTTCCATTAACTGTAATGTAATATGCACACAGGAATCGTTCTTCCAAATTATTTTAAGGAATCTATTATGTGTTAATATTAAACTGTAAAACCAAAAATTGTGATAAAATTATGTGATGTAAAATGTGAATTTTGAATTTATTCATTGGATTGTGTTCCATATAAGATACACAAGGTAAACTTTGTTTTAATGAATATTCTCTTTGATTCATTGGTTGTATCCAGTGAATAAATATTTGTCTCTCAGATTGATACGAGCCATATCTTCGTTTAACAATGTAATATGAAATTTTATATTTAATTATAGCTTAAATTTATCTGAGAAACAAAATTTTTTTCATTCTGGATACTACCAATTAATCAATTTTGATTTATTGAAATTAAACATTGTGTACTTTGTAGTTGAGTATTTAATAACCTTTATTATGACAAGATGAAGTGATTCAATGTTCCGATTTGTGACTAGGAAGTTTTTAATTTTTTGATATTGTGGAATTAAATTTTTTCGCGATGCTATTGTGATTCAATAAAAGTTCATTTGTCTCATAAATCTTGTTTAATTTACAAAATAACGTCTTACAATTAAGTCAACTATAATGAACTACATTTACATACCAGAAATTTGGTTAAGAAAATCAGTTTCTTGAAAGTAGTGAACTTTCTAGTTCTTATGATCAATGAACTCTGAAGGGAAAAAAGTACTGATTAATTTTTATTTGATGATGCACCAAATTGGATAATTCTTTTTCTGTTGTGTTCATTACTGTCATGTTGTTTGTACAACGAAGTATTTTCAAACAAATCGTACGGAAAACAAAAAAAAGGTTTTCCTTTTTCCTCCAACCAAGTGAACAATTATAGAGTATAATTTGACACTTCGAAGAAAGTATTTTGGGTTGCCTGACAGAACGTGCGAAGCCGGAGATGGCTGCTAGTTTTGAATAAAAAAACTCCGTTCAAATTTTTTTTTCAAGTTGTTTATGATATTAGGACACAGAAAAATTGGAAAAATATCTAACTGAATATTCTGTACAAAATAAGGCCATAAACTAATGAAATTGGAAAAACAGAAGATTAATTTTGAAACGAATGTTTATCATCTTAAATTCGTTAATCCAATTAAAATAGGTACCTCAATTTATATTAATATAAAGAACAATAAATAAAGGTCCCCATATATTACATTTTTCGGTTCGGATTAGCTTAATACTAATTTTATTGTAGGATCAAAAGATAAAATGAAATCCCAAATGGAAGATTCCAGCATCCTATTCCATGTTAATGATGTTTTTAAATTTATTGTGGTTGAAGAATACCAACAGAACATGAGCCATTTTCATGATTTCGATCATGGTAAGTGAAAATTGATTAATTATATTCAATTAATAATTTGTTTACATTCTGATTGAAAAACACGGATTTCTTATTTTTTTAAGAGTTGTGAGTTATTTAGAGTGAAAAAAAATCTGATTCATTTTCCAATGCAATTTCCATTAGTTTTTTACTTTTTTGTGTGGAATTAATCTCGAATATTAAATAAATTGACTTTTTATATAGGTATAACTGAAACAACATGAATTTCATATACTACTATACATTCTGCATTGGAAATAATTCTACTTACTGATTGAGTATTGTAAAAAATGTGTAATGCATGGCACTTATTACCTATAGGTATAATTTAATGAGATCTAATGAATTTCCTTCATCGGGGAAAATTAATGTAACTATACATTGATGCATTGATGTGGTTTCATCAATAATTATCTACTTATATGTTTACGTCATTAATTCTTCAAAGAATCATATTGAAATGAGGAATTTCCTCATGAGTTTTGTGAATAAAAAAAACACAAAAACAACGTCATCATTAATGCCATCTACTCAAATTAATGTACAGTTATAGGTATATCTAGTGAATTATGATACATTGTAAACAAACAGATAATTATTGGTATATTTAGTTCTTTACCTCATACAATATATGTATTAGAAGAAATTCCGTCAATGAAAGTTTGGTCAGAGGTTTTTTGTTTGATTGTAAAATTGTACATTTATCACAAAGTTCTGTTTCCCAGCCTACCGAAGTGTAGGCATGAAAATAAATTTTGGTCTTCCATTTCAAATTTTCAATCCGCCTACTCTGCATTTCAGATCAGGGTGAAGGAAAAATGCATTTTCTGATTGATATTTTCTTTCTATATTTAAGTAATTATTGAAAATAGGGAAATTTGTATAAAATCACAAAGAGAATATTGGGATCTAGTTTTCTTGTAGAATTTAATATACAGGCTGTCCCGCATTAATCTTTCTAGCCGGAAATTTTTGAAGTACCTATATAACTACTATCAGTTTAAATAGGTACATTTTCATTTGGGGGGGTTATTGTGACTGCAAATTCATGAGCGCACGATCACCCCTTAGCGGGGGTGGTACTGGTAACCCCGGAACTCCTTCAAGAATTTGAAATGGCATTAGGGGTCACACTATGCAGCCCCAGTAGGTGATTTCATGAATGATCATTTTTCCTAGAGTTGAATTGGAGGAGATAAACCTTTTCAATGGCTCCCAAGATCTCCTGGATTTGACACCTCTAGAATTTTTTTTCTGAATGATCATTTTTCCGAGAATTGGATTGGAGGAGATAAACCTTTTCAATGGCTGCCAAGATCTCCTGATTTGACACCTCTAGAATTTTGTTAGTGGGGTTTGAATTCGTTCATCGCTTCCAACGACTATTTTACACCAAAATGATACCTAAAATAGAAAATTTTCGGCATATACATAAAGAGAATGGCAAAATTTTTGAGATAATGTGCCACTCCATTGCATTTTAATAATCTTGATTTCGGAAGAACTCATTAAATATCCGGTGTGAGCCACCCTGTACGAGATACTTTTCTATGAGAGTGTTTAACGACGCAATACCTCAAGACGAAAATAACTTATTGTTAATGAATGAATGGTCTCTTAATTTGTTTGTTTGTACCTATACTTGTGGTTTTAACCACAGTGTAAATATTTAATATGATTCGTGCTGACTTATTTTATTTATTTCTAGTATCCACTCAGGGCCGGTGTAAGGGGTGAAACAGTGAAGCGACTGTTTCAGGCGCCTCTATTCGGGGGTCGGCAATTCGGCCTAGTTTGCTGGCCGCCTTTCATATTTCATCATTGATTCTTAAAAACAACACAAGGTTGTTCCGCCCTGCTGCGTTTGTTTATGAGAAGGCTCATGTTGTTATTGATGATTTTCATCAGGGTCGCCGAAAAATACTTTGCTTCCGGCGCCAAAATTACTAGCGCCGGTCCTGTATTCAGTGAATGTTATGACATGAGTTATTTCATTCGGTGATCTGATATTTAAAGATATTTTACTAATTTCTTTTCATTCGATAATTGATTAATTGTATTGTTTTGAGTTTACTGTTTTGATATTGCTACTTATCTGATGGGTTGAATTTTTAATGTCAGTATATGTGATTTATTAATCTCATCTCATATATAAAAGTCTGGAAACGGTGAATTTATTTCGCGCACGGGAGGAAAATCGGAATTCTGAAACTGTGGTCTTTAGTAATTTCGCCCTAGGAATCGAATGGGCCCATCAGATTTTGGTCCCAAAAGGGCCTTATATAAGATATGAGACCTAACTTTGGAACTTCAAATGCAAACCCATCTTTTTTATTGCAAATTCGGATTTAGCGGGAAATTTATATCCGAATTGGTTGAAACCAAAATGTTTTCATCCTTTTTTGGGCCCTATGCAGCGTTTTTTGTTCAAAAATCCGGGGGCGTTCATTCAGATCAGGATGCAAAAATTCATATTCTGATACTGAGGTCCTTTAGTACTTTTTCTCGTTGAATCGATCGAGCCCATCAGATGTTGGGTGCAGAAGGGCCTTATACGAGAAACGAGGCTCAACTTTGAAATCTGTTATAAAAAGATGGATTTGCATTTGAAATTTCAAAGTTGGGCCTCATATCTCGTATAAGGCCCTTTTGGGTCTAAAATCTGATGGACCCATCGATTCCTCGGGCTAAATTACTAAAGAAACCAGTATCAGAATTCCGATTGTCCACCTGTGCACGAAATGAATTCACCGTTTCCAGACTTTGAACCACCCGGTATATATGTATACTTACTATATACAGTTTTGTTGTGTCCTTAGATTATATCTAAATGTTCCATTTATTTCTATACATACATCTTTCATTTTAAGAACACGTTAAAAAAAAAAAATATATATATATATATATATATACATATATACTTATATATATATATATATATATATATACATATATACTTATATAGTCTAAGGTTGTGTCCAAGGATTGCAATCGCTTCTGACTTCACGTCAGTGGTTTCCTCATTTTCTGATAAGAAATATTAATTAATATGCATTAGTGAAGTTTTGCAAATTGAAGGTGTTAAATATATAGGTTTCACGTGGAGACTAATAAATAATATATCCATATGTTAGCGATTTGCATACTTCAATACTACATTCAGTCATAAACACAAACCCGTTTATTCTGGGATTACCATAGTGAGAGACAGAATTTCTTGGATTTCGAATATTTCCAATGAAAAGGGGATTCACTTGGATTCAGAAGGAACATGAAAGAATTTCGAAAAACATATGTACTCATTTAAAATCTTCAAAAAGTGGAAATTTTTCTCAACTCTAAGGAATTACCACGAATCCTTGGCCTTAAAAAAATCCTGATTTGACCCGTATTTACTTTTTTCAAAGTTGGCGCTCATTTAGCTCGTTTGTAAGAAAATATCCATATTTTCAGAAAATATGTTGACATATCTGCTATTTTTTGCCAGGAAGATGTAGAAGGTTGTTTGATGACTTAATAAATTCTAAATGGTTCCGAACTGCGTATCACGCACTTTCAGTGATTATTTTCAACCAATATTGATGAAATAATCAAAAAAGTGAAGTAATACCACATCCTGATGAGTTCACAGTTCCTCTTTTGCATTTATACCTACTTTAGCGATAGAGATAAAGCTCCGGATTTTTGGTTTGATCACCATAATGTTGAAATTTTGGTTTATTGATTTGAATTGTTGTTGACCCATTTCTATTATCAATTCACCAGATTCACGAATATTGAATTTAAAAATTTTTATTTAGTTTTTGGAGATATCTTAAACAATAAAATAGTTTTTTGAATAAATTCATTGAAGTTTATATTCGGCAGACATGCTGAAAGAATAGGCAATCTGCTTTTGAATGGTAACCTGATTGCAATAAAAAAAGGTATAAATAATTTTTACAATCGTCGTCAGAATAACTCAACTTTTTAGCATAAGTAGGTACGTTTAATTGAACGTTATCAAAAAACTATGTTAGTTAGATACGGTGCAGTAGTCGTAGTCAACAGTATTTATTTTCGGGAGAATGTGAATGAGTGAGAATATGGCGAATATACTTTATATTTGCGTTTATTAATGTCCTGCAGAGATCTTCTAAATTTAAGCGATTGTTCAGGAAAATCAATTGGAGTAAGTATATTATCAGTTATAAAACTATGCCATATCCCAATTACTCGAAATATACCCATTTCTATCCAATTGAAACTTAGTAGTTTGTTGCAAATGTCACAAAAGCTCTTGAAAGGTTTCGTTAAAATCTGTCCATTAGAATACCCAAAATTCTTTTTGAAAAGTTCGAAAATTTTGAAATGATTCGCACGATATGCTGAATTTCTGAGTCCCCAATATGATTCTTTCCGTCTGTAAACTCAATAAATCTCGAATGAAAAAAGAAAAAACCTAGAAACTTGAAATTTTGTGTCAGATTCGAATCTTAAATGTCACGGTTAACCGCTCGAAATTCAAGCGGAATTTTGAAAAAAAAAATATTTCAGTAACAAATGATCTTCCAACTTTTCGATACCATTTTCGTAGTACGATTTGTCTTCCGCTTCAAAATAAGCCTCAGTTTTGGCGATTACTTCTTCATTGGCGCTAAATTTCTTTTTAGCGAGCATTCTTTAGAGGTCTGGGAACAGGAAAAAGTCGCTGGGGGCCAGATCTGGCGAATACGGTGGACGCAGAAGCACTTCGAAGCCCAATTCATGCAATTTTGCCATTGTTTTCATTGATTTGTGATACGGCGCATTGTCTTGGTGAAACAGCATCTTTTTTTCTTCAAATGGGGCCGGTTTTCAACGATTTCATCTTTTAAACGATCCAATAACGCTATATAATAATCGCTGTTGACGATCTGGCCCTTTTGGAGGTAATCAATGAATATTATTATTACCTTGCGAATCCCAGAATACTGAGGCCATAACCTTGTCAGCTGACTGTTGTGTTTTTCCTCGCTTTGGATTCGGTTCATCGAGTGCAGTCCACTCAGCTGACTGTCGATTGGACTCCGGAGTGAAATGATGGAGCCATGTTTCATCCATTATCACATATCGACGCAAAAATTCAGATTTATTGCACTTAAACAGCTTCAAACACTGCTCAGAATCATTAACACGTTGTTGCTTTTGATCGATTGTGGCACCCATTTTGCACACAGCTATCTCATGTACAAATATTCGTGAATGATATGATGTACACATTCAGATGATATCTTCACAATGTCTGCTATTTCGATCAACTTCACTTCACGGTAATTCAAAATTATTTTGTGAACTTTTTTGATTTTTTCGTCGGTGACAGCCTGTTTTGGGCGTCCACTGCGTTTGCCGTCTTCGGTGCTCATTTCACCACGTTTGAACTTAGCATACGAATCAATGATGGTTGATTTTCCTGGTCCAGACCCCGGAAACTATTCAACAAGCCAAGATTTTGCTTCAACTGTATTTTTCCCTTCAAAAAGCAATATTTCATCAGTACACGAAATTTTTTTACCATTTTTTCAAATAACAAAAGTAGCTACACTCACAATGCAATATCTCACAAACTAATGGTCGGACTGCTGCCAAATTTTGACACTTATCGTTTGAAGGTTGGTACCAACTAAAAATCATATGGATTTAATACTAGCACCGCCATCTGTGCATCAGACCGGGGACTTTTCAATTGGCCTAATATTAACGACGAACAGCCTGAAAACATTTCAAATAGTGATTTTACTCCAAAAATTGAACATTCAACCGAAGGCATTCTTTGTCTTTTAGACTACCACGGCCAAGTCAAAACAAATTCCAAATTCCTCAACGCCAAACGAAACCATTTAAGCATTTCCGCATTGTCTTCCTCATTCCATTATGCAACGTCAACCTTCCACATTCTCATGATGCATATGATTTTTCCTTTTTTGTATTCCACCGGCAAGTACTCATAAAAGTCGCTAAACAGGTACTTGGTCGGGTTTTCCAACGGACCTTTTCATACTCAAAAATAGCGGGGTACTTCACTCCTTCTGTTCAACAACACGCCGGTAATTGCTGCAGGTTACACTGTCACCTGAAGCTGAGTATAGTCATAATCTACTATTAGGATATCCCACCAAGTACCACCCAGACTACCTCTGCGGATATTCCTTCTATCCGCCTCCCACCCTATGGCAGTACACATTGACAGAATTTTAAGATGCCGCGATATTTGAAATTTCTTAATATCAACCCGTCTGCTGCCGCTGTATTCCAATGGCGCAGATATCTTTCGACATAGCACACTAGTGTGATTTTGTGATCGATTTAATTTTGCGTTATCGGTTCTTTTATTGGTTTTTGTGATATATTGCTGTGTGATCTTTGGGAAGGGCTGATTTTGAGGTGAGATGATACTAGGAGCTCAAACAGTTATTTATATATTTTCAATAATAACAATATTTATCAGTAAATTGTCTCACCATAATACGATATAAAGAAACTAAGCAAATTATCTATATCAACATACAAGTACCCTTCATTGAATCTATCGAAAAATTCCACCAAATTAAAGCAGAAACGATTTGAACTCCTTTTTATGAACATTAACATTATTCAAGAGTTTTATATTATTTGAAAAATTATTGAAAATTTTTATACATGGATGCTTTTCCTTTTCCATATTTTGGAAAATTTGGATATTGCGTATGAGGATCTATGGGTATTGATAAAAGTACAAACTGTACTATGTGTTTATTAAATTTATTATTAGTTGAAAAAAGTAAATAATTTTTTCCATCATTCAGTTAATATCGCAACAATGTCTGCAATTTTCAAATTTTGAAAAAAGAAGGGTTCGACTTATTCATGAATAATGAATTCAAATAAGCTCCGTTCAAAATTTCATGTGGATAGTGGCATCAGAACTATAGAAAATTCAGAATCTCTGACATGAGGTCAGGAGCTTTTGAGCGCTCGTTCACTCATGTGCCAATTGCGCCCTTGTAAACCACAATACCCCAATACAGTTATGTGGCCTCCAAGGGCGCAATTGGCGCATGAATGAGGCAGCGCCCAAAATCTCTTGACTTTACGTCAGTGCTTTTTGTTTAATTTTTTTTTGTTCTCTATTTATCAAAAAAATTTGTTTCTGTATTGGCTAATTCAAGTATTTTCGAAGCTCCTTTGAGTAAATCTTAAATTGTATTCATTCAAGTCAAGATTTTCAAAGATTATTAGTGAATTTTATTGTTTTACTCTTATGGGAATTTATAATTACATATTTTATTTTGAATTTCCGGAAATTTTTTATCCTGTCTTTTCGAACTAATGTGAAGAAACTATAAGATTTGAGTAGTTCCGGTAAAAACACCATAATCTGCATAATTGTACTAAAACACATATTCAATTTCATTATTGTATATCGTGTTTGCACAGCCTGTATATTGTGCGAATTGCGCATCCGTAAATTATGACTTCTCGGGAGAAAACAGTAACTGGGGTTGATTCTTTGAGGACGAAGTACTATAGGAATAACTTGACCAATAAAAAAAAATGCGAATTACCAAACTATGATGGAAAATAATGACTGGAAAAATTATTCTCCTACGTTAAATACACAGTTAAATATACAGTTTTTCTGTTGTGAAGAAGAAGAATCGTCTCCAAAATACATTAAATTTCTTACACCAACATAATTTTTGAAGAGTTCCATAGAAGAGGCTGTAATTATTGAATCTATGATGGAACGGAACTTCCAACTCATATTGTTTATGACTATGAATAAATATCCATAATAATTGACTTGTTTTCAATATTTAACGATGCTAGTATATCAAAGAAATAGAAATAAATACCTAACTGATATTAAAATTTATTATTTGCAAAAATTTAAGAACTACTCAGATGCTAATTGGATCGCCTCTCATGTTTAAAGCAAAATATTTTTATTGTTATTTTATTATCAGAAGTTATAGAACCAGAAGGTTATAACCAGTTCGCATAGATTATAACTCAACTATAAGTAGAGTAATTAAATAAAAGATTAGTATTTTACAGGAAGATCTACATTCGGAAATAAATGTTATGTAAAATTTAAAATCTTCCACATAATTATTAAAAATTGCATATCCATCGGTAGAAAATGCAAAATTTAATAATCATTTCAATAATAGATTAGCCGTACGGAAAATTATCTCAATTCTCTGTTATACCTACTATTAACGAATATAATTTTCTCTACTATTATCGAAGAGTTTATCTGAATGATGGGATATTTTAATTGTTACCTAAATGTTAAGACTTTATTTGTTGACACACAGTTTGTTGACTTGTCTCATACATTATTTATATGTTTGAAGAAACCAATAAAGATAGTTATTATTATCATTCGATTCTTTGGTTATCGTACTGAATTTCCACCAAAGAAAGCATCTGGAATGCAATACAACTCAAATAACTAAATCTCCTTGAATCAAATATTTACTCTTCCAAAATACGAGTTCTTAAGATTCTAGCAGAATTTCTTCTTCTTTGGTTGCTTTAAAATGAAACAACAAGTAAATACATTATTGTTGACCAGTTATTTTCTTGCACATGAAAAATTACCAAAATGATATATTCCTAATCTTCCTTAAAATAATGCAGCAGCGGCATTCACTTATTCCAAATAAGAACAAGAACTGGAGGTCAGTTTAGTTCAGGGTCTCACGTAATATATATGAACATCATGTTATGAGACCCATTTCATGTATGGCAAATAGTTATAAAAAACATACAAATCATCTTTATCTGATTTCAACGATATTACCTGTATAATTTTTCAGACTAAGGACAATATACAGAAATTTCACAGATTCCACAATTGACCTTGCTTCCTCTCTAAAATCTAAACAGAAAAAATGGGTTCTAATGAGGATCCCATACATAATGAAGGTCTTTTTTTATAATTGGCTTACCTACACCATCTTTTGAACAATATTTGGTTAATAAATAACAGTGTTAATTCTTCTTCGTGTCTCTTGTAATATACTCTCTAGCGTTCAATTTATTCCAAATTATGAGATAATTTCCATAAATTTGGAACGAAATGAAAAACAAAATAGAATGTTGGTATTTCTGCCAAAGAACAGGCACACAAAAAATAAAAGTGATCAATTGACATGTTATCAACCTTTTCGTTTTCAGTCATAGAAAACGAGTTATATCAGCTTCCCAGCGAATTTGTTGAATATATTATGTCGAACTTTATGAATTTCAGAGCAAATATATAACTCGTTTAATCATCCTAAAGAATGTTGAAATATTTTTGGTGTGGATGGTCATTGGTCAAACAAAAATTTGCGTTGGACACAGTATTTATTATTCTTGATGTGAGGATAGTTTTAGTTAGATGTGAAAGGTTGACATTCCACAATCCAGAAACATAACAAACTGAAATTATTGTACAGTTTCTCTCCTCTGAGGATACAAAAATTGAATTTATTTTTTATAAATAATAATTTTGGGATTCAGCTATTAATTTCTGAAAATGAGCTGAATCATCTTGAGATTCGAGAATAAATTGTCGTCAAGTAGACCTTTCTTGAGAAATCACGTAGGTAGACATTACACTCTAGTGGTGCATGACTTTTTTCGGTAGTGTTATCTCAAAAGTATTAGTTACAAGTTTAATCTATTTTAATTCCTTCTTGGAAGTATATTAATGACCTGCAAATGTTATACAGTTTTTAAATACATATTGTTGATTTTAGTTAATCCTAGCTAAAATTATCAGCAAATCATTCTTTTTTCAATATAATTATCTGAATTTTTATCTAGTGTCTATATTTTTAGGCCGCGTATATGTATACTGTTCGATTTTAAAATTCTATGAATTAATCAGGGTTTTTTTTTATTCTATCCTTCAACAAAAGTACTTTTCGAGTGTTCGTTTTCATTTCGTCAGGATATCTGTAATTTTCAAATTTTGAGTCGAGGATGGCCTCAAAGGATAAAATTGAACTAAATGATGAAATTACAATATATTGCATAAACTAATGTTTTGCAGCTAGTACATAGCAGTAAAAAATATTGTATTCAATTATTTCAATCATTTGTAGGTATGTCAAGTTTTCGAGAAACATTTTTTCTGATCATCTTCGAAGGGATCGCTCTACATTTCATGTCAATGTCTGCAATTTGAACTTGGAATGGTCTGAAAAGATAT
Organism: Harmonia axyridis; assembly: GCF_914767665.1. Classification (NCBI taxonomy): domain Eukaryota; kingdom Metazoa; phylum Arthropoda; class Insecta; order Coleoptera; family Coccinellidae; genus Harmonia; species Harmonia axyridis. Next base: position 10,541,306 of record NC_059503.1, read on the forward strand.
GGTACTTTCCACTGCTGACGAATCCGTCTTCAAATTCAATTATGTCCGGCTGTCGGTACCATAAACATGATAACTGAAAAACTTAGAAACTCGAATATTCTTGGATAGATTCATATCTCTTCGGTTGGTCTCGTATTTTGTTCTCCTTATAATTACAAAACTATACCTTGAATCTCAATTTCAAAATAAATACAAAATTAATAGGATTTTAGGAGTGAAGAAGGACTAAGATGCATAGTGTCATATTCATTGACACAATATTTGAAATTGTATAAATAATCCATTTGTGAAGTTTACTATACTATCCTGTATAGAAGAATTCATTTATTCTGGGTGATTATTAAGAGGAGAAGATCTTACCGGGTAGCAGCTATTTGAAAATCATTAAATTCTGAATTCATGAAGGTTTCGTAATTTCTCTTCTCAATCTTGAGACATTTAAAGGTTTAAACTGCTTCATATTAAATATCGAAGAATTAAGTAATTTGAGGCTCTCAAGAAGTATCTTGTAGTTGATTAAATTTCATGTTTTGAGAATACAAAAAACATGCCTCATTTCGAAACATCAACACGCCAAAAGTGATAGGATATGAAAGTTGTTTAAAAAATAATTACAAATATTCCACGACTATAATATCCTTCAAACACATGGCGCCTTTCTTTGAATAATTGCATAACTAGAATGAATTTAACTCATCATCTTCTCGAATATGTCCCAGCGTGAAGTAAATGCCTAACTACTCTACATCGTTTAACGAGAACTATAAATATTGTCAGGAGTTTTGAAATTAATGTTGCGAAACTACCTGGAATAACGTTCTTCGTCTGATATACAAAACGCTTTTAGTGAAAAACCTTGGAAATATTGCCGCAACAGATTCTTCTATCCTGGTTGATAGAAAATAAATAACTCTTCAATGATTTAGTTCAAGGGGACATGAACAATTGGATTGAATATTATATGTTTGCCTCACATTCCTGTGCCTTTTGCAACGAGGAATTATCGTTTTGCGAGTTGAGAATTATTTGGTCTTTGGAGAAGTTTAGATGTAGCACTTCACTCAATATGTATCTGGCCTAATCAGTACAAACACATTTTTTTCTAAAAAATTCGACTTTATTCGTCAACAAATAGTCACCTTCAAGAGTGAATAATGTTCAATATCTTTTTTGAAGAAATAGGCTTCAATTTTCCAACATTTGAGGCCGTATATCGGCAATAACACGGCGAATGTTGTCTTCCAAATGGTCAAGGGTTTGTGGCTTATCCGCATAGACCAATGACTTCACATAGCCCCACAGAAAGTAGTCTAGCGGTGTTAAATCACAAGATCTTGGATGCCAATTCACAGGTCCAAAACGTGAAATTAGGCGGTCACCAAACGTGTCTTTCAATAAATCGATTGTGGCACGAGCTGTGTGACATGTTGCGCCGTCTTGTTGGAACCACAGCTCCTGGATATCATGGTTGTTCAATTCAGGAATGAAAAAATTAGTAATCATGGCTCTATACCGATCACCATTGACTGTAACGTTCTGGCCATCATCGTTTTTGAAGTAGTACGGACCAATGATTCCACCAGCCCATAAAGCGCACCAAACAGTCAGTTTTTCTGGATGTAACGGTGTTTCGACATACACTTGAGGATTAGCTTCACTCCAAATGAGGCAGTTTTCTTTGTTGACGTAGCCATTCAACCAGAAGTGCGCTTCATCGCTAAACAAAATAAAATGGACGTAGTGCGCGATACGTATTCCGCACGGAACCATTATTTTTGAAATAAAATTGACCTATTTGCAAGCGTTGTTCAGGCGTGAGTCTATTCATGATGAATTGCCAAACCAAACTGAGAATATAACTTGACAGCTGTTAAATCGGTCGCCATCTTGAACAGAAATGCCAACTTAAAGTTATATACCTCGAAAAAAAACCCCGTTAGATATCATTTCTATAATCCGAATGATTTGATAAACCGAACGGGTCCTGCCAACTTTCTGTTCGGATTATTCATACATTACTATACTCCAAGAAAATCCCAAGGTACAACTTTTTTTTAGAGCACATTCACATTCCAGATTGTTCTCAGAAATGTTCTGATCTCGCTAATAGTCATGTGGAATTTTGCAATAACAGTCATTTTTCCATAATATAAATTAATACAAATCATCACCATGGAATGATGCTCATAAAAAAGTTAATTACTAGTTGCTTCTAAATATACCACTAAACGCAAGGCTAAAGATCTAATTACTCCAGGGTATGGCACATTCGCCTGTACAATCCCTTTTTTCTTGATCAGGTTTCGTAAGTGATACTTAAACAATTCCCAAGATGGCAAGTAACCACTTCCGCAATTCAATAACATGTGATTTGCATTCAAAAACAGCCTTCGATAAACCGCATCTAAAAATCTTCATATTTACTCTAGAATCTATTATAGAGGGTGTTAACAAAGAGATAAATGTTCGTCATGGTACTGATCACGAACCAGTTCGTTACCACTCCAACGCGCAGACCTAAACATTTTTAAACATAGCTTCATTATTTCCTCCTAAATCAGAGAATATCCCAACAAGAAGAAGAAATATTTGTCATGATATCTACTCAATCTCTGAAGGTGACTGCATCATTGTCGAAACGGCGTTAAATATTTTTATTTCCATAAACATAAGTTTGGTTACTTCAACCCCTCAAATATTGTATTCGTGTGTTGTCTTAGTTTTCCTTGATTTATATAATTCTATACTTGCTCTGGACTTTCAATACGTTAATTTGAATAGTAGTTATAGAAAAGCTTCAATAATTCTGAATTGAGTCACGTCATGAAAATACATATATGTATAAACATAAGGCCATCTATATTTGATAAACCTGATCATCAAGCAGATATATGTATATGTACCTATATTTTATTACCGATTGTTCATGCAATCTTCATTCCGTTGATGTTTGCAGATGATTTAAGTTATTATAATCGTATATTCGAGAGATTCACATGTAAAAAAATAATTCTAGAAATGTCAACTTTTTTCGAACCCCAGTAAGCAGATTCCTCTTTGTCCAAACTAATAGAAAAACAAATATGAATTACGAAATTTCGGTATTTCAAGTAAATTCTCACATCGATGACACTTATGGAATTTAACTTCAAATATGAATTACGACGAAGTTTGGGTATTTCAAGTGAATTCTCACATCGATGACACTTATGGAATTTAACTTCAAATTTTTTATTGACCTCAGGGACTACTGTTGAATACGATCGTTTTAGGACATTTAAAAATGTATTTGGAAACAGTTTTGCTAAGTATCCTTCCAAAATAATTTACCATTACTACCAAAAAAACGTAACTATCAGATCGCTTAGGGAAAGAAATGTACGCAAACGCAGAGGACTTGCGTGGAATACTTCAATGCCAAAAAATTATCCCGAATTCTTGTGTAATATTTACTGACACTCTGATTTTAATATGAAGCATCAGATTACTTTTGTCGTCACAATGTCTGGAATTGAGGTAAATATTAAAATTATCTATATTGTTATAGACAGTTGTCTTAAAATACGTGATACTTTTAATCTCTGTGAAACTAATGAAACGTTTCATTTCAACTCATTCGGCAACTAATAGTTGAAAAGCACGATGACATGCAGATTATTGGATATAAGTCGAGACCCATTCAAAAATGTTCAAATACAGGTTTTTTTGTGCACATTTTGTGGTTTAGGATTTCATCATAGATTAAGGTGAGAAGGAAAATAAAGATAAGTTCATCTGCGCAAATAACGAGATAATTCCAAAAAGATATTCATACTCTTTTCCAATTTTTAAGAGATTGCAATTTTTTTAAATCAAAATTTTTCTCTTTGAATGATCAAATTTGCTTCAAAATTTAATGGTCATTTAATGATTCTCTGATTATTTTATATGAGGGAATATTAAAAGTTAGGTATATCTTCAAAAGTGCTCTGAGTATCAGAATTAATGTTGAATATTATTTGGAGCAAATATGTACTGAATTTATATTTATTAAATTGTTTCCTCTATCGAAGTGATGATGAATACACTATTCAGAAATTCATTTCCTCATTGCTTTTTACAACGATGTAATTGTCAGTGAATGAATTTCAAAGTGGTTGATTTTTTCAAGAGATCTGAATAGATGAGAAAAACCTACCATAAGTAATTCAAAGTTCGAGGATGCCTATGGAAATCAATAAGACTTTACCTTGAAACAAATGTTTTTAAATTGTTATTTCTACTAATTAACGTTTAACCCACATTAATGAAGCTATAAATTCTTCTTTAGATTTATATTTCCGTTAAGATTGAACTGTAATCTTTCATCGTCACGTTTGAAATTAATTGGTTTTGCGAAGGTTGTCTTCATTTTCTTTTATTACGTTTTTTGCCATTCTTTTGTATTCATCCCACTATTTGGGTATATTATATAGAAAAAAAAATGAACAAATAAATTTAATCTCGAAGTTAAAAGAGAGGAAAATATGAATGGATACAATAAACCATCGTGCAATAAGAAAACGAGCCCATCAATTTATATGAGTCCTATAAATAATTAATAAGGACATAACTTGATGACATATTTTCATTAAATATGTGAAAATTCCATAAAATTCAGTAGGATTTATTGATTATTAGTAGCTATATAAATAAAATATGTACCAATTAGCTTCTTATATTTTGATTTATCTTGCTAATTGTTTTCGAAGGATTTGTGAATCACAAGATATATGTAGTGAGTATAATTCAACAATAGAAGGTTGCCATTAAACTGAACCCACAAAACAAAAACTTTTCAAGTGCTAATTAATTGAAATGGGAACATTATCTCTGCGTATAGAATGGAATAGAATATAATCAACTCTATTCATAGCACTTTTTCGCATCATCTTCCTTTAGCAGGGTGACCTTATCAAAAAACTAGTTTTTCTCCGTAATCATAATACGCTTAAGACGATCTGAATTTTTTTCTTATTTCTAAGAGGTAAAAATAGCAATGATTTCAGGTTTAGTATCGGTATTTGTCGAGGTTATACCCCCATTATAAAATACCTGAATAAAAAAGGGTGCATGAAGAGACTCGTCCTTGAGAAGGAGTATCTCAAGAAGTTCTTTGGACCAGACTACGCACTTGTTAAACGTATCTTTTTTGTTTATTTGTGAATAGAAAGTTAATCTGATGTATTTAATTATTCATATACTCCTATGTGGATCTCACGTATTATGAAAAACAAGGGCAGACTAATTTTCAATATTTTTATATATTAGCATGTATCAGTGTCAACAATCAGTTCATTTTCTCCGTGAAAGTTTAACTTTCTTCAGATACATTCTTTTTATTCAGTGATTATATTTATGAAACTACTGGATGATCAATGTATAACTAGTGTGAAAATGAATTAAACTTGAATAAAAAGAAACAAGGAAATTATTCCACATTTCACAAATGTATTTGTCCATCTTCATTTGAATTATCTTTGGTAAAACCCTCCACCTATTCATAGAAATGTGTAAACTCTACAAATTGATGAAAAATATACCTACTACCACTACCGTAAATTATTTTCACGTGAAAATGAGATTTATTTGCACGAAATTTCATGAAAAACCAATTGTTACTCCTAATTCAAAATAAAACATTAAACATTGCACTTACCATATCACACTCCAAGAAATGGTCTAAAATTTCCACTTAAAGCTATTAGTCCTTATTTAATCTCATAAATGCATAGTTAACATGAAATGAAATTTTCCTCATTTCAATTCTATTTTTACTTCAATTTCACTTCTATTTTCAGGTAACAAAGATGATTTTCAACACGGCTTCTGTGATAGTTTCTGTGCTGTTGATGCCTGGAATTTTGAGTGTTCATGCACCGGTTTCAAAGTCCGGTAAGTCAATGAATTACACTTGTATCTTAATTGAATTGTAAGCCACCAATTTACATAGTATATTTGCCAAATTTTTCAAATCTTCCAAAATATTCGGTAATGTTCATTGAACACATAAAAAGTGAAAATTTCCTCCTAAATATTCCTCAACAACATAGCAATCACCAACAGTGAATAAAATGAAATGAATAAAATATTTTATAAATAGGCCAATATTATTTGATCCGATCATTGAGCCAGGAATGGACTCAAATAGTAAGGTTCGATTCAGTGATGACAAATCCATCTCAAATTCGATTCTGTCCGTCCGGCCGATAATTTTTGCCCTTTTGTTTACTATCCTATTATTTTCAAAAATTCTATCGAGATAAAAATTTGAATATAGAATGATGATTTATATCCTGTGCAAAATTCATAGAAACCATAGAAAATTCAAAAAAAATATTGAAAAATATTACACAATATTACAGTCACCACGAAATCTCTGCTTTTTTCGCAAATCATAAGAGTTAAATGCATAAAATTTGGTATTTACCTTATTCAATAAGAATAAGATAATTACACGCAGTGAACGATCAATTTTTTAATAGCTGTAAATGAAAAGAGAAATTCCTAACAAAATTAAAGTTGTTATTACCGTGTAATTCTGATCGATTCAATTTTCTTAAAACAAATATGTCCTCTGATGATTATCGTGCTCTAAAATTCTCAAGATATAAAGTATAACTGAAAAAGACAATCTTCAAATTTTAAAACAGTAGATATAGATTTGTGAAATACATTGAATTGACGTCGAAGACCAGAATGGCGGTGTAAGAGAGAAGGTTTTCGAAGATGCAAAACTGGAGGCATTATTTGACAAAGACTCGTGTCAAACGCAACAAGAATTGGCAGGATCATTGGGAGTAACGCAACAAGTCATTTCAAAACGCCTGAAAGTTATGGGAATGATTCAGAAATAAGGAAATTGAGATGTTGATGGAAGAAAGTAGTGGCCCGCGATAGACAATGCTTTGAATCATAAATTCTTAACCAGTTTCTTTAGAATAAAGCCCCGAAATAAAAAAAAAGACGGAAGCAAAGTTGTACGCCTATGTAGTTAAGATAGGTCAAGAAAACATTTCATTCATATCTTCATTGATAATAATGGGGACATGATTAAATTACTATTACTCCTAGTACGCTTCATGTTTCATCATTAGGTGTATTCACTTAACCTTCACCTTTTTTTGCGAATCCTCACTCATTTCTCTTGTAGATACCAGTGCCGTTTCAATTTAGTAATTAGGAAAGAATGTCATGGATGAAAGTAGTGTAATTTTATGTTATTATGTTAACGAACTCTTTGTCCAACTTGCAATTTGAGACCTTTAAATTTCAAATTTGGTCGAATGGATATCAAAATACGATACTGTAGTCTAGCGAAGGTTGTATGTCTATGAGGTTAATGTACCTTCGTGTGTAGATTCAATGCGAAATCAGTGACGTGATGATACATGTGGGCCAAGGTGGGGCTTGGGAATATTATTGTTTTTAAAGCTCTTCCTCTGCTCGCCTCAAGAACTTCTAATTTTTTATAGACATGACCGTAGGTTGGAGTGTTAACTGTTTGGGATTCCCCGTATGTTAAGGATTTAGGGAAGTCCGATAGGATTTAATGAATAGCTTGCTAAGAAGAATACATTTAAGGTCGTACAAATATATTGATCATTAATAAGGGATCGTATAATCGATTTTTTATAGAATATGATCGAATCTTGGGTTTTCCTGGTTTCAAAAGGATATAAGTGATCAAGGTAATATCAATAAGTTATTTACGAAGAAGTCTCAAGACAAATTATTAGAGCCAAATTGTTGACACGAGTGGGAAAGAAATACGAATGCTCGGAATAGGGACAATTTTTTTTAAAATTTTACAAGAATGCATCTACTTTCTCGGAGCAAATTCAGACAGTATTTTGATCCGTCGCTATGCAAGGAACACATTTATTGAATATATTATTAAATGCATCCCTATATGGAACGCTTATTATAGATATTTTTGTATGTTTAGAGTTGTTTGTACTGTTATTAAGCTTAGGTTGACCTCTGCCTGAAACATCTTATCTTTCTCACTTGGTTCTTCAACGCAGATTTATAAACTATAAAGTTTTTGTAAAAAAATCAAAGAGTTTATTTTTAATTTCCATACGAAGGTTTCTTCCAAGAATTGAAATGATCGATCAAGCGATTTATCTTTAATTTTTATTGTTGCAGATTGGCGAATGCGCTGATGTAACAATTTTGATGAAATAAATATTGTAATCGTTCATTAAATAGAACTAAATGAAGTTTATGAATATATTTTAATATATGTAATCAGAGTGCAGTGTTAGGTAGTTCACAAACTTTTTAAAGATTATGTTTTGTTATCAAGCCCACTCCGATTTTTATGGATTTTATTTTTTCCCTTGGGGAGAAACTCATGGTAATTACAATGCATATAATTACCATTCATTTGTGCATTGGTAATTACACAAAAAAAAATTTCCAAGAAAAATGATATTTCTCCAGAAACTTTGAGATTTACATTCATTTACATGTTTTTGCTTCAATTTTCGTTTTCTTCTGTTTACAGGATTTGACAATAGAAAAGAATACTTCCAATACGTTCTACTAGAAGATTCATCTCCAAATGATGATCCATGTAACAGAAAATGTATCCAAGGAGAACCACCCATGATCTGCAAGTATCATTTTAGCCTCGAATGGTACGATATTCTCAGTAAGGCGTGTTACGATTGTCCACATAAACCTGAAGATTGTTACCGCCTAGATTGCGTACCAGGAGATGGAATCAAAAGAGCCGTTCTTGTTGTTAACAGGAAACTACCAGGGCCTGCCATTCACGTAAGCAAAAATTTTCAAAATATTCCGGATCTCAACTGAGAGTTCATCATTGTAAGGCTGGTAGGATTATTAGCATTTCATCCAGTGGTTCCTGCCTTGTACACCCAGTGGGGGTGCCTACTCAGGACGATTTGTCGATTTGCACATTCAGTTTTCCCAAGATGTAGCGATCGTCAGGACGTGATCTTCAAAACAGAACAATTTTTCTTCATTTTATCATTATTTGCAATGATAGAATTATTGCATCATCATCTTTTGTTTTTATATCGTGATATCTTAAAGATTTGACACTTGACAATCCCAAGATGTATTTAGTGGAACTTATGATGGCCATTAGGCCTTCAATCGTCAGATCTAGTCTCGTATATGTGTATAGCGCATGGCTGACTTCTATTATCAGGTCCAATCGACAGGTCCGGTACTTGAGTAGGTATCATAAGGGTATAGGGTTTCTGCGAAGTTCCTAGTATTGCATATCTTGTGGCGCCATCTCACGAGCTTGCAAAGAACCAGCACAAATGAACACATTTTAATGCAGTGATTTTTCTCCAGGTCTGTCATGGGGATCAGGTAGTAGTTGATGTGGAAAATGACCTTGGGAGTGACAGTACCACCATTCACTGGCATGGACAAAAACAACGTCGTTTTCCTTATATGGACGGGGTTCCTTTTGTGACTCAGTGTCCTATTCTGCCCCGTACCACATTCAGATACCAGTTTATAGCAGAAGATCCTGGAACACATTTCTGGCATTCTCATACAGGTAAGTTCCTATTTTTCTCCGGAATCATTCAGTTTAAGTTCTCACACAGCGTTTCCACACAATATTAATTTAAAATTTATCTCTAGACGTGATGGAGTATTTCACATAAGCCGTGAAATATTTTTGAACAAAATTAAAATGAAATTTGAATGATATTGAGGACTGAAATATTTTCTTGAAAAATAGAAATATTACATATATGGCAAAACACAGCAGCTTTGAATGAATTGAGGAATATCTATGAAAAACAAATTGAACGAGATCAAATATTTACTTTTCATCATTATTTATACATCTGAAACATAAATAAAAGAAACAAATCGAAAAGATAATAAATTCATTGAATTTTGTTAAATGAGTCAACAATTCCAATATTTTATAGATAAAAAAAATAATTGTCACAGGCTACATTCGTGACTTAATCACGTGTTTTATATGCAAATCTGCTTAATGAGATGGATCTGATTTACCTACTTAGTTGATTTTGTCGCTCATGTACAAATTCAAGAATGTCTATCGCATTATCTTAATTATTCATGTATTCAAATTCAATTTACCTTATTATTAATTCTTCACTCAAATAAACACCAACGATTAATTGGATGAAAATTGACTAATGAACCGTGATTTATAAGAATATATTAAAATTTCTCAATGAAATAACCGCAAGATTATATTTGACACTTCTGTTTCTAGAGAAATCATTCGTGAGTCCAACTATTTAGTTATGCAGCTATCGTTTTTTATTATTCAAGTTATATGTGAAAACAACTCTCTTTTCATGACATTTTACTTCGAGTGGAAATATTCCATTAATATGTAGGTAATCAAAAAATTTAGAATTAATTATTTTTTGAATAAATGCTGTCTTTTTTTGCAATGAACACTCAATGGAAATTCTGTAATTCTTCTATCTTCTTTAATTTTGGCATTCATTCAACCCTCTGCAAATAACCAAAAAAGTACAGGCGGCTTAGTGAAGATGGTTTGAAGATTTTTATTGCTGATAATGTTGACTAACACTTCTGAGCGGAACAACCTCATGCTGAAGAATCAAGGTTCAGATATTAAAAGGCGGCCAGCACACTGGGCCGAATTGCCGCCCCTCAAATAGAGGCTCCTGAAACGGCATTTTCACTGTTTCACCCCTAACGCCAGCCCTGGTCGTCAGTGTTTTCTTTTCAAGAATATTTCATAGGCAGCAGGTTTCAAATATTGCTATTTTATAGCCAAAAACCCCTCTAAATATCTCACAAATCAACAGTCGAAAATGTCAACACGAATAGAATCTTCACAATATTGCACAATTAAAGCAACAATTTACACATACCCGTATATTAACAGTAATTAATAATGCATTGGATCAAGATACCCCATACTCGAACGATTCATTGTTAAAATATCCTCACTTGAAAAATGCTAACAAGTTTCTTGTGCAAGAATTCATTGCAACACCTTCATGTGTTCGCATTAGGTATGGAACTTGTTTCGTATAAATGATCACCAAGCAAACCACGTATTCGGTCTCAAATAGATTTGTAAAAGACGTACAGCAAAATCTAATTCATATCACTGATGTTTCTCGATTTCAAATTGTTGTTATTTGAATTCTTCAGGGTATGAGGATATCTATTGTTGAATATAGCATCAGTATCCAATTAGAATTGTTGTAAAGTGATCTCAAGCGGTTTAATTATCGCATGGATTAAATTAATTAGTTTCAGATTGTCATATGGAAGAACTAGCCAGGAGATAAATTGTCTTCTATATGATGATTTTCCGAACGAATCGAATTGAGTTCTTGGTAATTTATTCTGTCATTCCGGATATGTATTGTATCACTATCAATTGAATATTTATGAGTATTGATGTAATACACTTCAAGGAGCATTCAGCATTTCAAGTATTTAAACAAGAGCGAAAACTTCGAAAGTATTGACGATGAAGATGTTTCAAAATGTTTTCTGGCGAATATTCAAGGCTAAGTTCCTAAATTGTAGACGCAAATGAAAATGATAGATTCCTTGGAACATTTTTGAAAAAATTAGTAAAAACATGGACCCGCAGGACGCGAATGCCATGTTTTCAAGTTTTAATCTCATAGCACCTTCCCTTTACAAAATATTCAACTTGAAGTTGGCACAGATATTCCAATTATTAAAAGTTTTCCTTATATCTGATATGATAATTTTTGAATGTGCTATTTTTGGAGGAACAGTGCCTGCTTCTTTCCTCCAGAACTTTTTTATTTTTGGATCACTGGTAGTTTAGAAGTTTTGGTACTTATTCACCCAATTTATAGCGAAGATTAAAATTGATTCAATAAACTGGTTTAATTATAACAAAACAGTACGACTATAAGAAACAATCTGTACCTCGAAAACAAAGCGTTTACGTACCCTTATTTATTGGACTTTTTTTATTAAAATTATCCTTTGTACCTCCAATTTGGGAACATCCTGTATGGCTTCTGCGATTGATTTTTAAGGCTATAGGCGTAACTTTAAGTATTTGGCGAGGTGTTCTCGAGCCAATTAAGAAGGTGTGCTCTCTCTCTCTCTGAGCATTATGGTGCTTCATCCCAATATCACTGATGATATCAAGTTTGGCACTCATTGATATTTGCCCAATACACCTTCCTTCCCCATCGAGGAGCATGGTGACTCTGCCGTAGCACACTCGGTTATATAACCAACGGTGCCGATTTAGAGAGTGATGCGTAGCCCACGTCGCCATCTCTCAGAAGAGCTCAGAGTCACTACAAGTATAAATCCGACTAGAGTAGGTCTAAAAAGCTAAAATTTATCCGATGGTCCAATCCTTCAGCATTGTTCGTTATGTCAGCTTGTTTTATCGAAAATTTGTTCACCTTCTAGGGATGCAGAGAGGTGACGGAGTTTTTGGAGCTTTCATTGTCCATGTTCCCGAAGAAGAGGACCTTCACAAGGAACTATACGACTACGATTTGAAAGAGCATGTAATGATACTCATGGATTGGGACCATGTGACTGGTATGCAAAAATTCACATCCCACCATCATAACGATGGTGACAACAAGCCTACAAACCTCTTAGTGAATGGTCTAGGAAGGTATGCAGCAGATAATACCAGTTCCCTGATGCCAACTGCAAGATTCAAAGTGAAGAAGGTTTGTTGGGACTTGAAGATCTCTTTTTTCATCTAAAAAATCAATTTATAAGACTGTATTATGTCTCAAACAGCAAAATTAAACTCTTATTTTCTTTTTCAATTGATAATGGCATACCTCTAACTATCAATTTATCCTGAATAATAGTTATATCTAAAAAAAAAATGTCCAAAATCATTCTAAGAGAAAGAATCTATAAATCCAATATTTCTTAGAAATTAATTGTCTTTTTGTGTTTTCAATGATAGTATCTTTATTTTTACTGCAAAGTTTTAAATATTTTACTTTTATTTTAGGGTTATCGATACAGGTTTAGAATAATTAATGCTGGTTTCCTCAACTGTCCTATTCAATTATCAATCGATAGTCATACGTTGAATGTGATCAGCAGTGATGGATATGACTTCAAAAATATGACTAGTAAGTTCTAACACAAATATAAATTTAAATTTGTTTCAAATCTGAAAGCTTCTAAATGTTGAGAAGAGAAGGAATTATGTTTCCTCAAACGATTACCAAATATCTCTAATTTGGTGCTTAAATGTAATAAAAACACATTTCCGTATTTTTAGTTTAATGTCGGATTTAACTTTTAGGTGATTCGATTGTGACCTATGCAGGAGAACGCTTTGATTTCATCCTGAACGCTGACCAAGAGGAAGATGTTTATTGGATGCGTTTTGGAGGTCTTATGGACTGCGATGAACGTTTCACGAGTGCCCACCAAGTGGCAGTTCTTCAATATGAAGACCCTTCAATAAATGACGATATGTATCCCAAAGATGTACCAACTTACACCAAAGCACGCAGAGATGGCAAAGTAAGTTAAGGTTACTTTAGCAACTTTTATGGCTTCTCCCTCTCTCAGAGGATTGCTTTGTTTTATTCCAGGACCACTGATCAGTATGATAGATCAGTGGCCCCTGCCATATGCACCACCACCTCCATAGCGGAGAGTGGTAACATAAACTCAATCGTTGTATGGCAATAGTGTTAAATTATGGCTTATGAATTGTTTCAGCAAGTAAATCCTTTGAATCAAGGAACCGAAAGCTCTGCATCATTCGTAACAGCTCCAGAAATAGAAAGTTTGCATGATTGGGATGAAAGTCTTAGGGAAACCCCAGATTTTGCGTACTATATTTCCTATGATTTCTACAGGAAAGACAATCATCATTTCCATAAAGCTCCATATTACGGCTTCAGCAATAGTGAGTAGAACTTCAGATACCTCTAGAGCGATTATTTTTAACCATAACCCTTTTAGTAACAAAAAACGACATGTTGCTCCTCACACCACAACTCAATTATATATCGATGAAATTTCTACCTTTATCCCTATTGACGCAAAGAGATGAAATAAGAGAAGATATGGTTTGTAACGAAACAACAGTCAGGGATATGGACTGTAGAAATAGCTACTGCGAATGTCCACATATAATTAATGTGAGTATTCAATATTGTCTTCACTATGGAAAAATTACTGAGATTAAGAAAGTTATCACCCTCCAACCAGTCCAACCTCAACTCGATTAAGAAGTGTGTAGATTACTCAACGTGAGAGGCTTAAACTGATCTGTACAATACTTAATATTGTCCAAATAAAGTGGAGATCACCCCGATATTGAGTTCCGGGTCTAACCTAAAAACCCAGTTTTTCTTAAAAATTCTATTTTATTCGTCAACCTTCAAGACTCAGGACTGATACACATGTACTCCACTGTTCAATACATTTTCTGTAGAAATATTCGTCTTTGCGTTTGAAATGCTTCAAACTCGAAAATCACTTATTCGTTAAGCCAAATTTATTTCCCTGGAGCATTCTTTTGATGTCTGCAAAAAGTCAGTAATCACTGGGGACCAGATCTGGATAATAAACTGGGTGGTCCAGCAGTTGGATGCCAAAACCTTGCCAGCTGATGTTCGAGATTCTGATGCATCTTCTTACTTTTTTGTACTATCAAGTCAAGACTTCTTGCTCTCTCATTGAGTTTCAAACTTTGAATACGATTTAAAAAACTTTTCAGATCGATTTGAATGCTGTTGTTGAACTCATAATAATAGACAAAGGCTTTGCTTACGATGCCAATCATCCATTCCATTTGCACGGACATGCGTTCAGAGTAGTTGCCATGGAGAAACTTGGTCAGAACACAACTGCAGAAGAAGTATATCGATTGGATAAGGCAGGAAAAATCAGGAGAAACTTAGTAAACCCACCTTGGAAGGACACAGTAACAGTACCTGATGGAGGTTACACTATTGTTAGATTTCATGCTACAAATCCAGGTATTTAAAAAGATTTTTTCAGTAGTCTCATCAGTTAAATATAAAAGATCTTCTAGATCATCGTGAAGCAAATTTAATTTTTTTTTGCGTACCTATGCGGATCAGAAATGAACATTTCAAAGATTTTCCCTTCAGGCTATGTTTCAATAGAGTATTCAATTCATGTATACCTATAATTCCTTATACAAATGAACTGAAGTAATGTTTTTTTTTCAGGATACTGGATTTTCCACTGTCACATAGAGTTCCACGCGGAGCTTGGTATGGCAGTTGTTTTCAAAGTGGGCGATCATAAAGACATGGTCCCAATTCCCAGAAATTTCCCAAAATGTGGGAACTATTTCAACCCTGAGGATGAGGTTGCTCAGAAGCCTTGTGACCAAGTAGGTTCGATCGAGAGTTTCCTGCCTTCTTTATTCGGCCAAAAATGTATTGCAAGCTCTTCTTCTTCAATTAACGGCCTACAACAAACCTTCCTTATTTGCTGTGCTTTTCTTTTTCTACGGTACCTGATTCGCTTATAATTATTTCAATTAATTCATTTGAACATAGTGTATATAGAATTATTCGTAGGAATTTGTATATATTCCGTCATTCTTCGAATTCCTATAGAAATAAGCCACAGATCTCTTTATTGTCCTTCAGGGAATTCTTGAATGCATGTGAGTTCCCTTTTTAAGAAATATTGTTAATCTATCAGCTGAGAAAATATTCTCTATACAGGTACAATAATATAAATTAGATTGCGTTGTGATTGCTTTTATAATTGACAAATTAGTTGCTTGAAATTCTGAAGCTTATTGCATCATGCAAACTTGAGCATGGAATGACTATTTCATCATTATTAAACCAGCTAAATCTCTTCAACTCATTCATTTTCAGCAGAAATATAATGCAATATCATAAATCAAATAAAACGATATGACTTCAAAGAGATTTTCATCGAATTCAATGAATTATTACAATCAAATGAAGAAATCTAGCTATCAGTCTGGACCATGAATTCTAGAACAGAACATTTTCGAAGTCATATTTTTTTAATGATCTTATCTTATGTAGGAACATACTGTAATATTTCATTCTTCTTTCATTATTCCAGAATAATCGTAATAAAACTTCAATTATGTTATTCTCGCAAAAAAAAAATTTTAATATTTTTCAGCTTTGTATAATATGTTCGCTGGCTTCTGAAGACGCTTTAAATTTTTTAACGATACACCAAATATTCAGTTGTAGAATCTTTTTCAGAAAAATCATTGGAGTGTAAAGCATGGTTATCCGCGTTTTAACAAAATAGCCTGAGATGAGAGAAGAACCCAAAGGAACAAGTCTTCATATTCGGGTTGGCCCAACAAAACTTTCAAATTGAGGTTTTTAGTAATGAAACCGACGTTTTCTAATACCTAAAAACTTTATTTTAATTTTTTTGGGCCTGTTTGTATGATTTTGTTTGAATTCAAGAAAACGTTGAGAAGTTTATGAAGTTAATAACGAATGGCAAAGAGAAAAACCACCAAGCTCGTGATCTCAACTGAAGAAACAACAATTTCAAGCAATTCCTCAATCTAATTAATGTACAAATTACTTAATTTTTACTAGTATTTTCATATCCTATGTCGATTTTTTCACCAGTGAAACAATATCTATTACACAAAAATTCATGTTCAATCATTCACCTCCATATTCACAAAACGTTGTTTATTGTAATCCTTTAGCAGTTTGTAATGCAGACATAGATCTGTAGTTAAAATTAAGATGTGTAAAAATATTGGTGTGTCCACTGATTAGATTTTCAAATAATTGTGGGGACTCGACTATGGCATTCCCGATACTTCTCTTTTCTTCGGTAGGTGGCACTGTTTAATATGATTTGAGCGCCATAGGAAACGATACGGAAATAAAGTGAAGTACCGGCAATGTCCTTAAATCCAAGAAGTCTAGTGACTACAAAAGTCGCCAGTTTTAGGTGAAACTTTTTCAAAAGTGAGGTGGTCCACTAGTATTTCTAAACATTTTAATAACATCGCTCAATCCTGATCCGATACCACGAACAAAGCTGATAATTTGAACTCTAACTCTGACTTGAAGAGAATCGAAAATCAGTATTTGTTTTTTTATAGAAAATGTGATATGTGAATAAGTTTATACCTAATATTGTGATATTAAGTTAGTAACAAATAAACTCAATCGTTTTCCTATAGGTAGTATTTCATTTAAAACCTTCTCTGTTGAATTTTTCACGTGATAAGTGAAATGAAAGGGTTTAATCACAAAAAAAAATCAATAACAGTAAATAGTATATTTATTACAGAATTCGAGTAAATATAATGGGTAGAGTATTCAAATGTTAACGTTATGGAAATATGTACTGTTCAACTGAATTTGGATAATTTGAGATAAATAACATTTCAACAAATAACATGAAGAGGTATCGTGGAATTTTTATTTGACACCCTCTGTAACAAGGTTTCACCCAGTTCTTTGGACGTTTCATGCCATACGCATTTACCAATGATTGGAACTTCCTCCAAAGGTGGTTTGAAAACCACTAGCAGAGTCACGCAGAGGCCGTCTCCTCCAGAATGATGATGTTCAACCTGGAAAAAAGAGAAACTTTTATAAGGTGTGTGAATAAGTCTTTCCCGTTTTTTTTCAAATTTTGAGCCTTTATTGTGAAAAAATGGTTACAAATGAATTATTGAAAGTATTGGCCATCGCTAGCTACAACTTTTCCCCATCTTTCTGGCAACATACGAATCCCGTTGCGAAAAAATTCGACCGGTTTGGCCTCTATACAGTCATCCACCCATTTTTTGGCTTCCTCGTAGGAATGGAAGTGCTGGTCAGCCAGGCCATGCGTCATCGATCTGAAGAGATGGTAATCAGACGGAGCAATGTCTGGACTATACGGCGGGTGGGGTAGGACTTCCCATTTGAGCGTTTCTAAGTATGTTTTCACCGGCTGTGCAACATGTGGGCGAGCATTGTCATGTTGCAAAATAACTTTGTCGTGCCTGTCGGAGTATTGTGGCCGTTTTTCTCGCAGTGCGCGGCTCAAACGCATCAATTGTCGTCGATAGACCTCGCCTGTGATCCTTTCATTCGGTTTCAGAAGCTCATAGTAAACCACACCTAGCTGGTCCCACCATATACAGAGCATGAGCTTGGCGCCATGAATATTTGGCTTGGCCGTCGATGATGATGCATGGCCGGGTAGTCCCCATGATTTTCTTCGCTTCTGATTATCGTAACGGATCCACATTTCATCGCCAGTCACGATACGATGCAGAAAACCCTTTCTTTTATGTCGCTGAAGCAGCTGTTCGCAAGTGAAAAAACGCCGTTCGACGTCTCTCAGCTTCAGTTCGTACGGCACCCAATTTCCTTGCTTTTGGATCATTCCCATGGCTTTCAAACGCTTGGAAATGGTTGTTCGGTCAACTCCCAATGCTTCAGCAAGTTCTTCTTGCGTTTGACACGAATCTTCATCAAGCAAAGTCGCCAATTCTTGATCTTCAAAGATTTGCGGCCGCCCGGAACGCTCCTTGTCTTCCACGTCGAAATCGCCACTTTTGAAGCGTCGAAACCATCCGCGAACACTTGAATCATCGACACAACCTTCTCCATAAGCTTCCTGAAGCAACCGATGCGCCTCGGCAGCAGATTTCTTAAAATTGAACCAATAAAGTGAAACTTCCCGCAAATGACGTCGACTCGGCTCAAATTTCGACATTTTCACGATTTCAAAAATTTATGATGCGAAAAAATTTCAACTAATGTGTTAGTGTGGGATTGTTGACAGATGAATAAGCTTTGATTATGACATATGTAACCATTAAATACTCGCACAGTATTGGTGGCGCCATCTCTTACAAAAAACGGGAAAGACTTATTCACACACCTGATATTTTCAAAACTTTTTATTTTGCATAATAAAATAAGTTTAATCGATAAGTTAACCGAATATATCGCGGTTCAGAATACCATACACACAAATGAAGAATGCTCACTAATCCAAAAACAAAATTAAATACTAATATAAAAAGAATCATTACTCACGCTAAGAATTCCATGTGGCTTGTGTGTTGGTACGCCTGCTCCGAATAAATCGACCATAAATCTTCTCAATGTGGAATGTAAAGATTTAGCAGGGTGAATTTCACAAACTGGAAGATGCCATGAAGTTTTTTCACTCAATAGAACATGAACTCGGTTTGTTGATTTTTTTCTTATCACTACCACTAGACGAAGTAGAATCCTATTGTGAGGTTTTAAACCAACCATAATGTTTTCATGCCAACCTGATTCTTTTTGTCGGTTTTTGTGTTCTCTGCAAAAATAATGTCGATTTAAAATGAATGTTTTGAATGCCCTGTCGATTGTAAATTGGTAGCTTTTCGAGAAATAAATTTTTAAATTTGATTCTTACAGTTTTGTTCAAATTGAGGAAGCGAGTTCTAGAGCTAAGACAATCAACTTGGAACAGTGAAGCGACCGTGTTAGGTGACGTTATTTTAGGGGCGGCAATGCAGCTCAGTTTTCTGGACGCCTTTTCATATTTCCTCCTTCATTCTGAAAACCATAAGGTTCAGCCCCGCTGCGTTTTTCAACATTCCTTGCAATAAAAATCTCCAAACCGTCTTTACTAAGCCGCTTGTGTACACATGGCAGTCCAACCAATATGAACAGAATTCTCTATTACCCTCATTGAAAGAGGGATAAAATCATTATGTATTTCACAAAGACGAAAAACAACACTACCTTCCCTTTCGAATATTTGGAAGTCGATGTTAACACATTCAACATTATGGAAACTTCCTACGATTTTACATTCGAATCTAGTCATGTGGATGTGAAAATCAAATAGTCATGTTATTACGAGAGTGATTGTAACGTCTGTGAGATAAATATAAGAAAATAGTTTTTCGGAGTGCAGACAAATTTTCAATTCTGAAAAAAGTACCTCCCCAGGCGGGATTCAAACCCGCAACCTCCGAATCACTAGTCGAGTACAGCGACGGACTAGTTATTCGGAGGTTGAGGGTTCGAATCCCGCCTGGGGAGGTTCTTTTTCCAGAATTGAAAATTTGTCTGCACGCCGAAAAACTATTTTCTTATAGTCATGTTATTATTGATGCATTTTCAGCAGGAGCGCTGAAATATTCTTTGCTTAAGGGCCAAAATGACTCGCGCCGGACCTGATTATATAGTATTTTAGTAGTTTTTAGGAAAACTGAGCTTTATTATTCGAAATATTAAACAAAAATTTGGGTAAAGTAGATGTAATTTACTATGACATCATAGTTGTCGGTTCGTCTATCAAAATCAGGGGTTCTGGCGTATGATCCTCTTCAAAGGAACCTCCCTTTGAATTTATCAGGTTAACGAGACTTCAGACGGTCATATTAACGGAACCCTTATTAGTATTTAGGACTCAACTGCGGTATCCGAGATCCGAAACTACCCTGAAAATTTCAAGATTATATGATCATCAGTTCGAGAGAAATCGTGCTTACGGCAGGTCGGACGGACAAAATTTAATTTGATCACGGATTCGCCATTAGTGAGTCAACCGAAAGTTGCATAACGATGAAAATATTTCAGCCAATAAGTACGCGTGCCAAAACCATCTGATGTCATTTTTCTAAACTGATTTCCAATAGGTTCTTCAGAAACTTTTCGTGGAAGACCCTGTATATGTATTTTATGAATCACATATGCAATAAGTACGAAATTTCTATGACTATTATGAAAAAAATCATCATATGTATGAATTCGATGGAAATGCAATATTACTTCATAAGAAAGTTTTTTTTTATCAGAAGATGTGCAGAAATTATTGACGATCAAAATGGCGACTTACATCAAGGCAGTTCTCGCTCCAAACAATACCATAGTGGTACGTTTCATTGTTGATAAATAACAAAATATATTGATTGATGTAATATTTAGATAACTCCCAGCAAGATGGCTTCAGGTGGTGGTGAAAAAGCAGTTGAAGAATACAATGATGAATTTAACAAGTTTACACTTAGTAGAGAAAAGAAAAGGAAACAATTCAGACATCAGTCACAACAGGTAGTCAAATCACTTCAATATTAAAATTGGAAATAATACCGATTTTGTCCGTGCTCATGGAACCTAAATATTTAACATCTTTTTTTTTCCATTTGCAGTTTCCATATAGAAAATATTTAGTAGATTTTATAGAACAAACATGTAAGAGTAAAGGATATTCCAGGTCAACACTTTTTCTTGCTACTTATCTTTTAGATTTGTACATGGATCATCACAGTCTTTTAATAAGACGACTTATGATAGTGGCGATCGCTAGTCTTACAATGGCAGGTATGTGAATACACAATAAGAATTAAATAATTTATTCAAAACCAAGAAAACCACTGATTTGACGTGAAGATCTTTTGAGCGCTCAATCATTCGTGTATCTATTGGGCCTTTTGAGACTATACACTGTATATTTGAGATGTGATTTATTATTATGTCATTGTTGTCGGTTAGGCTATTTGAAAAGAGATTCTGATAATATGGACTCCTTGAAGTTCAGTCGGATATACTGTTAATTTTAATGTGGGTAATTTTTTCGATGTTCTGTGTGTGGTAAGAATTTTTGCTGGACCAATTCCAAAAGTTTTCATTAATGGAAATTAGAAAGTAAAAACTGAGGTGGCGTCAGGAATTCTTGCCTTCTTACTCAAATTGGACCTATCTATTGATTTTTTTTACGAAATTCCACATATATGTATCTGGTGCACTAAATTAGTTGTCTAGTGGGGATCTCAGAATAGAGAAAATGAATGGCACATTTGAGGGATCGATTTTAGAGAGAATTAAATTGGTGCAGTGGCGAGGCTAGGGGGGAGCCAGGGGGCCCGGGCCCCCCTAAAATTCTGCTGGCCCCCCCTAAAATTTAACCTACTTAGGCCAAAAGATTGGCAGAACTATAATTTCGCCTTAATCTGCCCCCCCCCTAATAAAATCCAGCCCCCTCTTCGCCACCTCTGTTTTTGAAAGCTGGCGTCGCCACTGATTTGGTGAAAATCCTAAGCTTATAGGTTCAACTGTTTTCAAGCTATAAGAGAATATTGGAAAATGGCGTGAAATGAAAAATTCTAATAACTAATTCTAATAATTATGTGACTTTCAGTTTTTCCTAGCTGTAAGGGATTCTGAGATCCCCTCAATATACAACGAATTTGGGACACCTAATACTCGATTCTATTCTAAACACATATCTGAAGGTAAAAATTTCTGGGCTGAGATCCTAAAATACAATAGTGTTTATCAGTTTAATTCTTTAGAACAATATTTTTGGGGGATCAAAAAAATTCAAATTTGCTTATTTTGGACTAAATCGATTATTTCATTGAAATTCACAACCTTTGAAAAATCAATGCTTCGTCACGAACATTTGTTTTCAGCTAAAGTTGAGGAGCGCTCAGCTACTGTCCCAAAATTTCTTGAATTAATGCCTGAACCAGTAGAAAACGCGTTGAAGTATTATAGTGAAATACAAAAAGAAATGTTGAAGTTTTTTGAATGGGATCTGTTCATTCCAACGGCAGCCCACCATATTGCTTACTTTATGCAAGCTCTTGTGACAGTCGATGAAAAGAATTATTATAATTTTCCGAACCTAACACAATGTATGGGTTATGTGATGGGCCTGTATCAGGATAACTTATTAAAAGGTAGGTCAAGTATAATTAAACTCAAATTACAATTAAAACTTCAACAAAATAAAAAGGACCAAGTACCTGAATGTATGTAAATTGTTTACCGGTTAATTTCAAATGCTAGTATTGTTTTTTGTAAACTTTTATGCTCTTAATAAGAAAAGCTGATCAGAGGAATCTGGTCAAAAACAATAAAAGCTATAAATGCAATATTATTATAACTTTTGAACCACAGTATATATTTGAATGGTTACTTTGAAGCTTAAAAGGCTGTTCTTCATTGATTGCTAAAGGTCTACAAAAAACAATACTAACATTTGAAATTTCATAATAATTAAAACGCTGTCAGGCTTTTTATTCCTCTGATTCTTGTTTATAAAAACCCTCACCACTGGTCAAGATTCATTTTTTTTTCTTTTATATGTGCTAGGCGTTTCCACACCATCCACACAACCAACATTTCATTTTCTATAAGACTCTTTCAATTCTATTTAACCATCACCAGACATATACAACATCCATGAGCACCTAGCCGGGATTCGAACCCGGTACCCTCGGCACCACAGCCAAACTCTCAGTTCACTGCACTACCGAGGTAGTCTGTCAAGATTCATTTGCTTTAAAAAAATCAAAGAATAAATTGCTAGGATTTTGGGATGTGACATGAATTGCTTTTATGTGATTTATTTTTAGCAGAAATGATGGTCAAGATTTATATGTAGAAGAATTAGAGGAATAAAAAATAGTCCACTTGCCTGATGCATTTTAATTATTAATAATAATCATGAATGAAACTGACAGTTTTCATAAATTCCATATTATTCAATAGAACACAGATATCTGAAGAAAACTGATATTTATAAGAAATTGTAACCATTAACTATTACAGATGTTCATTTAATGCAATGCACTTCGCCATCAAAACTGGCTGCTGCTTTAATTGCCTCTTGTAGATTAAGATTTGGATTGAGTGCATGGAACAACAAGCTAAAACATCTGAGCAAATATAAGGAATCTGATTTTCAAGAAACTCTAACATTAGTTAAACAGTGAGTAATGTTTTTTTGTATTTTGATGGAAAATCATACAAATTCGATAATTTTTCAGAGGGACCAGACTGTTTTCATGTATCAATTGCTATGAACGCTTTACTTATAGGTGACCGAAATTATCATGCATATATAAATAGAATAATACATTTTATTTGTAAATAGCTCTAATTATTCAATATCAATTAGATTTCCTTATCAAAAAATATTTGTGCTATTAGGTAGTAGATTGATGTATGAATAACTTTTGTAGTTTTAGTCTGCATTCATTGAATAATTTCAAAAAAATGGATGAACAAGAAAAATACTATGGTATTTTGATGATTGTATATAATTTAAAGATGTGTTACTCAGAAACAACTTGTTTCGTAAATGGAATATTGTATTTTATTGTCTAGTGTACAGTTTGTAGTTTTAAAATTATGTGATTGATATTTTTATCAAATTTTTCATGAATAAACAGTGTCATCTGACACAAATAAGATCTGAATTCGTTATGTTAGAATTATACTTAGAAAACACTGAATTGACACATTCACATTATTTGATTATTCAACCTCTGAATGTATCAAATCTGAGAATCTCTTTGTCCCAATGCCATAAATGATTGGGAGTTTATGATGAAATTAACGAACCGTATTGTATAATCCTACTGATGAAGAGTTCAAATTTCATGTTTTTAAATACAATGATTATTTTCTGTAATTTTGATTTTGGACCATCAATTTCATCCTCCAAAATTTATGGACCAGATTTCAGTGCTTTATATATTCAACTTTTTTCGAAAATAACCAAAAAACGAACATAAAAAAAAATTGTCCCATGAGAAATTAGCATTGAATATAGCAGTACTTAAAATCACGATTAATCTGTTTTTGAGTTTTCAGTTCCATTTTCTATTTTTGTGTGTATTTTCTCAATTTTTGAAATTTAATAATCCAATCATTTCATTTTTTACCCCCAATTATTTTTTAAAATACGCAAATTTTACCTGGCTCTCTCAATTAATGGAAGTATATCATTAGCTCTCAATGTAATTTCATTGAGATTCCCAATCCATTTGGCCTGGAGAGATTCCTGATCAGCCTGAGCCACAGTTTTCAGTGTTCCACCTGTAACATGTCCTATGTATGAGAATCTAACCCAGAATCCACTTGCTACTTCCACTTTTAGTAGTGTTGTACATTCTACGATCAATCCTGTTTCCTCTAAAACTTCCCTCACAGCCGCATCATATATTGTTTCATTTTTGTCGACTCTGCCAGCTGGTAAATACCTAGGGGAGTTCAAATTTTTAATAATTTGGTTCTCATATTTTTTAACAAAGGAGCATTTTGAAAGATTACCATTTACCAGCACAGCTTTCCTTTGCTTCTTGCATCATTAGTACTTCATTTTTGTCATTTATAACAAGAACCGCAACCACATAAGTCACCGTTTCTTTCAATACTGGCTTGAAGTTAGGACTGACACTGGGTTGAATACCTTGAATTTCCAGAGCTGCATTTTGTTCTTCTAAGGTAAAGTCGCAAATGCCAGATTCCTCATTTTCCAATGGCAATCCTTTGAGTACTTTTTCAATGTTTAGTTCTACACTGTCAGGCATTTTCACTGAACACACTTGATTGTATATTGTTCCAAATTATTATTTCAAAAACAGGATATCAGTCTTTTTCACATTTCAAACAGTTGCACACTGAATAATGCAGGCTAACACTGAGGAATCAAGGAAGAACCATATATGTAAAAGTACTGGATTAATTAGTATCCTAAGCACTGCATACAACCAATTCCACAAATTCCTTTAGGGTATACTCATAGTAGGTAAGTAGGTTTGAACCATATCTGGAGTATTATAACGAGCGAATTCAAAAGTAGATTTAAGAATTTTTCAATAAAGAACGTGATTTTTAGTGACTCGGATCAAAAACGAGGTACCGCGAAGATATTGTTTGAATTCTCCTCTATATTTTATAAGTTGAATGAGATTTTTTTATGTACCCCACCCAGAATTATGCCATAACATTTCAATGCCACTATTTACCATCTCCATTCCACATTCCTTTACTCAAATAACAGTTTATATTTTTACAAATGACTTGTCAGACGTTCATAACTGTAAACAAATGAAGACATAGGTCCTTTGAAGAAGAGGTCCCTTTCACTTTCATTAAAAGTGTTTAATCTTTCAAGAATATAGATAGGAATCTCATGGGTACGATTTAAAGAATTTTTCATACAGCAAAAGAGTATTTTTCTTGAAATTAATAAAATTAAGATGACTGAAAGCGTAGAGAAATAAAATTTTGTATGTAGATATGGAAAGGTCTATCAATTTGTAATAAATGAATATGGAAGAATTTGTAGATCATTTTTATCCTCAAATCTCATATTTTCCAAGAGAAATATAAAAAAATATTTAATATTTACTGAATCCTCGTTCAAAAATTTTCTTTGACCTTGACAAATGACAGTATACCGATATTGACGTAGTCCTCAGGATTCAAATTATCAATAGACAAGTTACAAGAAATTAGCTTATGTAATAGATTTTTCTTTTATTTAAAATATTTCTCCTAATCAACATGACTGAAGAGTGGAAACTTAGAGTTATAATTATAAGATTAAAAATATTCTCGTTTCTCCTTTGCCAACACTGCAAATCAGTTGTCAAAATCAGCTGATTTTGGGAGATTTGTTTACAATGCAACAGGTGCTAGCGAAATTTTCAGGTTAATAACAATTAAAATACTTAATTGTAAAGATCTAATTGCTCAAAAAATTTGAAAATTCTTATCTTATTTGTAACAATGTTCAGTCGAAACTTTAAGAATCTAATAAATGAAATGTGTTACTGGTATGCAAATCCTTTTTAAATTTTTTTTTATTTAATGAAACAATAACAATGATTATTTAGGTTTACTCCAAAGAGTTCATATTATAAATCTAAAGGGTGTTGCACTATTATAAGACAAAATATCGTCAATCAACGAATATCACAATATGACTTGGCCAATAATAATATTCACATTTTGGCTGCTGCTGTGGGTTGGTTATCTTACAGTGTATATGGTAAAGGTTCATTTTAAATAAGTTGTACAGCTTTATATTGAATACATATTTTCCACAGAAAAAAGATATCTTGTTCATGCAGAGGCAGCAGATAAACAATTGAATAAAAATCAGCCAAAGATTCCTCCTAAACCTGATCTTCCAATATATTCTTCAGAAGAAGTTTCTAAGCATGTTAACAAGTGAGTGAAGTTAGGGAATCATTAACCTCTTAACATTCCATTACATGGTATTATCAAAATATAGCATTTAAAATGTGAAGTGTACTTCTTTGAAATTAATATTTTTTACTAAAATAAGATTCATTTGAAGTACTTCATATTCATCTGCTTTCTTGGGGCCAAAACAAAATCATTGTGTGAAATTGAATTTACATATCTCTTGGAAATAGAATATATGATTTAGTAAACATAAAAAGGAATTATTTCTCTATAGAATAGACTGTCAAAAGAATAGGTAAGATTTTCCAAATTCATCATTTTTATCTCTTTACTCCGTTAAATAATATTTTTTTGATATAATAAGTTTTTGCAGTGAAACAAGAATTTGGGTAACATTTCAACATGGAGTGTATGATATAACTGATTTCGTACATGAACACCCAGGTGGTGATCAAATTTTGATGGCTGCTGGTAATGCTGTTGATCCTTTTTGGATGCTATATAGTATTCATTTGAATCCTCATGTTTTGAATATTTTAGAGAAGTATCGGATAGGTGAGTATACTTGTCTTGTTTCATTCATTTGATTTATTATTTTGATGATAGGGCTGATCATTTGGAATTTTTTTAGACAAATATTGTTTATAGACTTTCTCTAATACCTACCACAAAAGTTTTGATTTGTGAGATTAAGAATTTTTGGTATTTGGAATATAAAAGACTCGAATCAAATCTCTTATTGAAATTTTTCAAATGTTTTGGAGCATTTTGTGAGATTTGTAGTTATCTTCAGATCCTTTAGTATTTTAATTTTCTTGAATATTGATGATTGGAATCTTTCTTTAGGTAATTTAGATCCAAAAGATAATAATGATGTTGTTAGTGACATGTCAGATCCATTTGCTAATGAACCAACTCGTCATCCTCTTTTGAAACCAGCATCAGAAAAACCTTTTAATGCTGAAGCACCTGAGTATATATTAGTTGAGAACTTTTTAACACCAAAGTAAGTTGAATTTCAAAAACTGTTTTTGGAGATCTAGATTAAGTCACATTATTTTCAGCGATATTTTCTATGTTAGAAATCATTTACCAGTACCTGATATTCAAGTAGATACCTATGCTTTAGAAGTAGAAATCGAGGGTAAATCAAAAATTTTGACACTATCCTTAGATGATCTGAAAAAATTTCCAAAACATTCAGTTACATCAACTGTTATGTGTGCTGGAAATAGAAGAAGTGAGATGCACAAGGTGAGAAGAGCTTTCATAATAGAATTAAGGTATATTGGGAAAATTTTGAAATATACTTAGTACATTTATATACATATACTTTTCGATTATTACAAATAAAACTAGGTTAAACCCGTAAAAGGTTTGAATTGGGGAGCAGCAGCTTTGGGAAATGCAACTTGGACAGGAGCTAGCCTACGGGAAGTTTTGGAGGCAGCAGGTCTCTCAGAAAATGAAATAGATAAATACCAACATATCCAGGTAAATATGGTTGCCTAGTATAAATTTTAAAACTGAATGTTTTATTTTATTAGTTTGAGGCTTATGACACCGATACAACAGGTTCACCTTATGGAGCATCTATACCAATATGGAAAGGAGTAGATAGAAGGGGTGATGTTATACTTGCTTATGAAATGAATGGGGAAACATTACCAAGAGATCACGGATTTCCAGTTAGAGCTGTTGTTCCAGGAGTTGTTGGAGCTAGAAACGTCAAGTGGTTAGGTATACTACTAACACTAAAAATATGTACCATTTATCCAAATTTATTGTATCGGCTTCAAACGAGAGATCATTCCAAATAAGAAATCAATAATCATTAAAGCATTTTTGAGCGCTCTATAATAAGATATATAAGATAACCTTTGAACAGATGAACTCAGTAACTTGAAATTTAATGGGCAATATTCGCTAAGGGTTCCGTAAATATGGCCATTCTAAATTTAGTTATCCTGTTAATTTCAAATCTGACTATTTACTATTTTTATATACAGGAATATGTGGCTTCCATTTTCTTTTATTTTTAAGAAATTTTTTATTCTTTTCCAACTGATTGAAAGAAAGACAGTTGGCAATAAAAAAAAATGTTGACAATCCAATCAGATAGATCTCGATATTAGATATGAAATTGAATTATATTTTAGCGAAAATTATTGTGGCATCAGAAGAGAGTCAATCTCACTGGCAACAGAAAGATTATAAAGGTTTTTCTCCAAGCACTGATTGGGATACTGTGGATTATTCCAAATCTCCATCCATTCAAGAGCTTCCAGTTACTTCCGCCATTTGCCAACCTATGAATAATGCTACAGTCGATGTGAAGGATGGAAAAATAACAGCAAAAGGTTTATACTCCTCTACACTTTTATGATATTGAAAAATACTATCAAGTGAAAAATATTCATTTCTATTACCTGAAATGACTAAATTATTCTTCAAATCAGGTTATGCATGGTCTGGTGGTGGTCAGGAGATTGTGAGAGTCGATGTTTCTTGTGACGGTGGTAAAACCTGGCATGTAGCGAAGTTTGATTTCCATGATGCCAACAAGTCTCCACAACATTGGAGTTGGACATTATGGTCATGTGATCTACCTGTCCCAAAAGGAACTAACAAGGTAAATTCTTTTGATTGAAGATTGAACATCACAGTTTACTGATTCGATTTTTATGATAATTTGAAATTTCCAGAGGATTTCGACTGAATTGTTTGAAATTTTTCGGGATAAATGTCCACTCTGTTACACTTATGTCGCTATTATAATGAATAAATCAAATATTTTGATTTTTTTGGGTATATTTTGAATGTGTATGGGCATGTTTGCTGTTGCTGCCGGTAGATGTTGAAGAGTTTTAGAATTTGATACATATTCGAAAAGTGTAATTATAATGTGTCTGTCGATCCATTTATCGATTGTCATCAAATAGTTATTATTGTTTTCAGATGGAAATAATTGTGAAAGCGGTGGACTCATCATATAATACTCAACCTGAATTGTTTGAGAATATTTGGAACCTGAGAGGAGTTTTGAATAATGCTTATCACAGAATAAAAGTCAATTTAAAATGAGATATGTTCACACTTCTTTATACTCGATTATGGAATAATTTACAATTCAAAGAAACATATTCACTGTGATCATAGATGGTTGTACGAAATACTCTTAAAAAGTTTTATTAGCAAAATATTTATTGTTATATTTTTTGGTTCATTTTAAAACTGGAAAATAAGTAGTAAATTTTATAGAGAATTATTTAAAAATACTTTAAAAATGAATATCATTTTTTGTTAGAAATATTTTATGTGTAATTGATCTGTTTTGGGAACAAACCATTTATACTCAAGATTATGGTGTTAATATTTTTTTGTTATACCTTTACATGTATATTCTCATGATTTTCTAGTAAATTGATAACTATGAATTGAATGAGTTTTATTTCTTGGAAATTCTGGAAAAATATGATCTCATAACTGATAAGGAGAATATTTTGAATTACTTATGGCCGAAAGAAAACTCTTTGCTTCAAAGATTGTTCATCGGATTTTTCAAAAAGGTAGTCATAGCTACCATTTCCATTGCAAATGAAAATGACATATATTGTCAAAGAGAATCAAACACTACCTGCAAGTCATTGATTGATTTGAGAATGTTCTATCGTAAAATTGGCCGATTATTCAGTAATATGTGAGAATATCAATAATAACTCATATTTGTGATTTCTAACTTTTTGATAATCTTCAGATGGGGCGTCCACACAAATAAAAATAAATACCTGCATATCAACTTCAACTTCAGGAACAGTAACGATTATAACAATAAGAATTACAAAAATTATCATAAATATTTGTGGTCATTTGCAACTTTAGGATATATTACCCTTTATTACAATTGTGAGTACCTATCTATCTTTTACAGTGGCTAGATTGAGTTAAAATATGATTCCTAGCACGAAAAAACTTATATGTTTTTGCCAAAGAAGAAAGTACGGAAACTAAACCAACATCCGGATGTGCATCTGATAATCCTCCTGAACCAATTCAACCTCATCTGAAAGCTCCAAAAATTCCTCAGCGTCCAGATCTTCCTACTTATTCCCAAAAAGATCTTTTGAAACATCGATGTAGGTAGGATACAAACACAGAATCGTAAAGATGTACTTATCACAAATGGTATAGTTAGTTCTTACACCTGAATAATTATTTTTCAAATATAGAGGTGAAGGAGTTTGGGTAACATACCAGAATGGTGTCTATGACATAACCGAATTCCTGGATAAACATCCAGGCGGAGACCAAATAACTCTGGCTTCTGGAAAAGCAGTAGAAGGTTTTTTTAATTATAGTGTATTGCATTATGCCCCTCATGTTCTGAAGCTAATGGAGAAATACAGAATAGGTGAGAAACGAGCACTCAAAATAAAATGACAATGCTTTTAGTATAAAGGAAAGGAAAGTTATCCATTGAAATATCCTTAGGGAATATCAACAATTCCTTATTATTATTATTTTTTTTTTTTGGGGGAAGGATTGTCCGATTCCCAGTATTTTCTTGACAGAATTTAGGAAGATTGGTAAAACGACCATATCTAATAAACCCTGTATAATTGTAATAAATGGAAATGTTCTTTGTACGGTTTTACACTATACAAATATCAGTAAAACGGAAGTTATTCATTTTATCCAGGAAATTTACGGCCTCAAGATGTAAGAACTGAATTCAGGAGGAGAAACGTATTTGCACATGAGCCAACCGATCGGGATCCCAACTTAATACCCTTGTCTAAAGAACCCTTCAATGCTGGCCCATCCGAATCTTTACTCTATGCCCATCCTATAACTCCTAAGTGAGTATTTTATAATAACAATACAATAATTTATTGTTAGAGGGTAATTTGTGCAACTCTCTTCAAAAGAGCTTCCACTAAGCTTCGACAACAAATTCGAATACTGTATTTCAAATTCCAACTAAATCTCAATATGGATTGGTCCATCTAGCGGCTATCAGTCAAAGTTGGTTGCAGAGGACGAGATCCATCTGGCGGCTCTTAGATGTAACTTTTTCTTCAATTTGTATAGAAAACTGTAATTCGAAAAATCTTGAATGCTATTTTTATGAAAGATCTTCGGGATGATTCTCATCATCCAGCCATTTTCCCGAAATATTGATTTACAATGACTTGATAAAACATTATCGTGTCACTGTATACTAATTTTTCCTGTGGACACTCATCGACAACCAGAATTTCAAATTTCGCCTTCCATCCAGTGGCGGATCCAGAGTTTCTTCAAGGAGGGGCGCGCAGTACCGAATTCACATGAAAGTTATACAGAAGAAAGTCTTTTTTTTAATCGTCTGTGCTATTTTTCAATTTCACATAATTAATTTCGAAGTTCGGTCTCTTTTTCCTGCTATATCGTCATTTCAAAGTCTCCATGTCAAATTTTAAGAGGAATTGATCGTGTCTTCAGAAACCCTCATCTCCTATATAATAATGGCACCAATTAAGTCATTGCATATCCCGAAATTTTTGAATAAAATACCTGGACAAAAAATTAGAAACAAAATATTCTAAATAACTATTAATGCTTGTATTGTCATTTTCTAGTGCCTATCATTTCGTAAGAACCCATGGGCCTGTTCCAGAAATACCAGACTTGAAGAATTACACAGTTGAAATAGCGATTGAGGGTCAGAAAAAGAGTCTTATGTTAACTCTGGATGACCTGAAAAAGTTTCCGAAATATTCTGTCAATGCTACAATAATGTGCGCAGGAAACCGAAGAGATGACATGATGATGGTGAGGTCGATTAGTTTTTTGAGAAAAATTTTGTTTCATAAAGATTTCACCAAAAAAGTATTGTCCAGATTTCTATGTTAAATATTATTAGTTTTTAATTGTGAAAGTATAGTGATCTAATTTGAACTGTTGTTTCTGTAGGCAAAACCCGATAAAGGTTTACGTTGGACTCTAGTTGCGACTGGTAACTCAATATGGTCTGGAGCTAGGCTCAGAGATATCTTAGCTAAAGCCGGTTTAACAAAGAAAGACGAAGAAAACCTGCATCATGTACAGGTAGGGTGATTTAATCAACAGTTCGAAATGATTCTTTTCGGCATTCTAAGAGTTCAAATTCATAAAAACACTTTGGTTTGAAATAAGTTACGTTCAATAACATCACAAGAAAAATGTACAAGTTGGTTCTATTCTTTTACCCTTTTTTTGGAAGTCAACTACGCAGGTTGGTATGGAATGGAACAGAAATGAAAAGTTATTTCGTGAATAACCGCAGTTGTGATTGAGTTTTTCAGTTCCTCTTCTAGTTTAACATTCTATCAAGAAGATGAATACTGTAACATTGAATATTCTTCAAATATTCAAAAAATGTGGAACGCTTCACGATTTTGCGTGTCATCCTTGCGCAGGGGCCATGCTAATCTTCTCTGTATCGTTCCAATTTTAGTATATGTACCGCCGAAGCGAGTACATTTGAAGGGTGGGGAGACTAGATATATATGCGTACACCTCGTGGGAACCATTGAGTAATATACAACTCTAATATTCTCTGAAATCAAATTTTGAGTCTATTATTGAAATGAGAGATTGATGATATATGTATATTGATTCGTATGTTCTAAATTTGCTGAATACAATTTAATAGAAATATGTAGGTATAGGGTCTTTTAATTGGAAAATAATAGCTGATGTTTCAAGGTTGTATTGTTAGTTGCATACCTCATGGTCCGTTGGAAAAATATGCTCTTTGCGGACGCTGTGAGTCAATTATTATTGATATTTGAATTATATCTAGTCTCTACCCCACTATTTCTCCGTATTAATTCGTTGAATAGTTTCAAATATGTTCATTACGAAATTATTAGGTCAGGTATAGACCAACTACCTGCATCTGTGTAATTGTTTTATCGTTATCAATAATGACATGTTTTTAACCTGATCAAAAATAGCAGTCTTTGTGTATCCACTCGATGTACGATTACGATTGGCAAAGTCAAGTTTATAAGTTAAGGGTAAAAAAAGCTCCATCACCGAAGGGTTATTCCATAATTTTAAGATGTGTTATTTTTCCAGTTCGATGGTTGGGACACAGATTTCCGAGAAGAATATTTCTCGATGTCTATTCCTCTATGGAAAGCAGTGGATGAAAGAGGCGATGTGCTCATTGCCTACGAGATGAATGGTGCTCCTATCCCTGTTGATCATGGATTTCCTGTTCGCGCTATCGTACCTGGATTTGCCGGTGCTAGATCAGTGAAATGGTTACGTGAGTTGCTACTGGGCAATTGCTTCCTTCATACGGTACAACTGTTGACAGTACAGTTCCGAGTTAACAGTTGTGCCGTAGGGGAGCAGCTCATAGCTGATAATTCCCTGCTAATCCCACCAAACACACAGTACAACCTTCCTGGTTGTCAATCCGTTTCGACAACGACCGTTTTCGCTTGACGTTGTCGTAAGTGATCACCTTTTCATCACCAGTCACCAACCGCTTCAAAAAAGGGTAGATTTTGTTGCGATTAAGTATCGATTCGTAGGTGGAAATTCAGTTTATGAGGCTATTTTGCTTCTTCTTGAGACCAGCCCTATACAAATGGTTCCAAACGGTTTTTGGAGCACTCTTTAGCTCTTCGGCAAACAAAACAGTGCTTACATGACGGTCAGACTCGACAATGTCCATGGTTTTATCGACATTTTTGACAATTCGCCTTTCAGTGCGTGGTGCATTTTTAACATCGAAATTACCGTAAACACTATTTACATTTTTAGTCAGCTGGCTTGCATTTTCACCGTTATCGAAGAAAAACTGTGAAATATAGCGTATTTTCTTTTCGCTAGTGTCCAACTTTAACCCACGCTCAGACTAAACTGAGTCAACTAATTACAAAACTGTCACGAAAGTTTTTGTAGTACGACATCTCATCTTTCTAACGCTATCCAGTGGAACCCGATCGGACTAATACAACGCGAAATACAGATAACTAACTCTATTGGAAAAATAATGGATTTTTGCTACACCTATTTTCTTTCAAAATTTTGACACGCATCTTTCAAAGCTTGGCACTAACGAGCCATCTGTATGACAAGTACTTATAATCGATTAAGTAAGATAAAACTAGATAAGAAATAAAATTGGACTATTTTTTCGTAGAAAAAGTAATCGTGCAAAAGGAAGAGTGCCAAACGTTCAATCATCAGAGACTCTACAAGAGTTTTTCACCGAACGTAAGCTACGAAAATTTGGATTGGAACCTGTCACCGCCTGTCGACGAACTACCTGTCATATCTGCGATATGCGAGCCCGTGAATGGAGGAACTGCTAACGTTTCCAATGGCAAAATTAATGTGAAAGGTAAGCCAACTCTATACGCGCGTTCTAGGAAACAGCAACAGTGGGCAATGCAATCTATGAA
The DNA here is from genome assembly GCF_914767665.1 of Harmonia axyridis. Classification (NCBI taxonomy): domain Eukaryota; kingdom Metazoa; phylum Arthropoda; class Insecta; order Coleoptera; family Coccinellidae; genus Harmonia; species Harmonia axyridis. The sequence continues at coordinate 10,576,728 of NC_059503.1, forward strand.
CCAGGCAGAACACCTATACATGTAGTGAACTCAAACGCTAGTCATCATGCTCTGCCATGGAGATGGAAGGTGTATTCGGCAGTGAACATTGAATGCCAGTTGCCACTGCCATACTCGGTGCCATACTGATGACTCTATCACTGTTTTTGAGTTGAAATACTGGAATCCTCTGAGCAAAGACACAGCTTAAAAATTCGATTAAAAAAAACATTACAAAAATACAAAGTAAATATGACAACTTCATTAAAAGGCAAGTCCTTGACGAATACTCACACAACACTACCAACTCATTCATCTCAGTGCTTTCCTCGGAATTTTTTCATTCAATTTCTGGTCTTGAATCCTGGATAAACCAAAATTCCCCCTCATAGGTTATGCTTTTTCCGGCGGTGGTCAGAAAATCCTCCGAGTCGACGTCAGTTCTGACCAAGGAGTTACTTGGCACACAGCAGAGTTCACTTATCAGGATCCTATCAAGCCACCAAGACATTATTCTTGGAGTTTATGGTGTTGCGATGTGCCTGTACCAAAGGGTAAAAATGTGAGTGTAAGGTAAGATGTCTAGAAATATTGGTGGGCAAACTACTCTAGGAAAAGTTCAAAATAAAACTGGAGAGGTTGCCTATACTTAACTCAATTTCCGCGTCGTTTTCTATGGCGCTGACATCAATCCCTCCTCTGTAATTTCCATAATATGATTACTTCATTATACACTCTCATATTGGAAAAGAAACAGAGGTTTTTTCCATAATTTTTATGGTTCATATGATACTCATAAAGGATCATAGATATAGCGAAATCTTTGAAAGTAGTTTTTCTGTAACTCTAGAACTGATCAAGATATCTGTAATCTGGTTTCTGATATCTAATTATTTCGAAAAAAGATATCGGAGGTCTTTGAAAACTTTTTCTCTGAGTCTTATAGTTCTTGAGATGCTTGATCCTCGCCAATAATATTTTTTCTTCAGTTTTCCATCTCTTATTTTCGAGTATTCTTCCAGAATCTTAATTAGTGGGCACACCAGTATTTTTAAACATCTTATAGTGTAATGTAATCTTTAATCGAGCCAAGTTTTCTAACTTTTCTCGTCTCTTTTCAGTGTGAAATATGGGTAAAAGCAGTGGATTCTTTTAACAACACTCAGCCAGAAAAATTTGAACATATCTGGAATTTGAGAGGAGTGATATGCAATGCTTATCACAAGATAAAAGTGAATTTGGTGTCATGTTGATGTACTAAGTGGACAATTCTTTTTTATTATTTTTCTTAAGTGTTTATGTAAAGAATAAATAAATTCATAATTTTTTGGTGAACTCTGTACAAAGCTAATCATAAAAAATGTACATAAAGATTCGAGGCAAATATTATCGTATTGAATTGATATTCTTATGATGGAATGAAGATAGTAGGCTATTTGACAGTATGAAATACATTGTTCTCAAAACCATAAATTAATTTGACGAAAAAAATGTTATTGAATATGGAAATAAAACTTTGAGAACTTGAATGATTCACACCGATTTACACAAGATGACAAACGATCTGAATAGAATGAACGATGACGTCAATTGTGGTGAGCACAATCATGTGTTATTTTTTTTTTCGATACTTTACGTTTAGTGTATTGTTGCTAATTTTCATATTTTCTGCACTAAAAGACGCTAGTTATTTTGGGGAGAACTTATTCACTTTCCCTAGGGTATTAAAAACTTAGGTCTTTTTAAATGAAATTTAATTAATCTATAGTGAAATGCTATTGAATGATAATAAGTGCACTATTTATATCAAAATGATCTTCACAATAGAAAACGGCCGAAACATTCATGAAAACAAACACAATAGATTGTTAATCCGAATGATGGCCTTGATGCCAAGTAGATTGAAATTACTTTCTGGCGGTCTCTTTGAATTTCACATTTTTAATTTCTTTGGGAAATATTGATAGGAATTAAAGATATCTACTTCATATTCCCGATAAACATCATCGATTAATTTTAGAGCTTACGAGCAATTTATTAAATAACCTAGTGTGATTTTCATAATGTTGGAAATAATGAGAACGGAAGGCTTTCACATGGAATGAAATGCTGTTTTTTTCGATATAATTTAATTAGATTAAAAAAAATTTTTTTGCTGTATTGAAATTTTACATTTGTTCAATGGAAAGATACGTTTATTGAAAAATCTTGAATTTCAGATTCCGTCTAGACTTGAGTTTTAAAACTATTCTTATCATCCAGGTCAAATTTATGGTTTTTATATGTCCAGTAGCGTAGTTTATGTGATTTACGAATACATATGATGTAAATTATATGTTTTAAATTATTCGATAATTTGAGTATCAATTCAACTGAAATTCGATTTAACAAGAGGCATTCACTTACGTAAGAATGCAAATTAATAATGTTTGTTTTTACATAAAAACACAAATTAATATTGATTAGTTTGTGTTTTCAAGTATATAGAATATAGATGCTTGAAAACAATGGGATGTCTCCATTCATTTTATTGTTCCTTTTGTTTAGTGATTCATTTATTTGGGAAACATTTTATAATTTAATTAGTATTTAAAAAAAACGAAGTTATAGATACTAATCACCATATAGAGATGAGAGTATATATGTATATTTTCAGAAATTTTAATCAGTATGGATTTAAATTTTTTTGATGAAGAATTTAGCTATCAAGCTCATTTGTATTTCAAAATGATGTTCTCTATATATAAAAACCTGCTTTGATTTCACCAGAAATGTGAATTGTTCGTTAATTATTTTCGAACGACCGTTCAGAATTTGAAGGTTCAATAGAAAATTATTATTTTTCCTAGTTACTTATTCAGTCGCTTGCAGAGCAGTAATAAGTGTTGTGATATCCTTAAGTTTGATACTTGTTCAACGTTCACAATGTATCTTTCATAGTGTTATTTGGACGCCACTGTTAATTTAATGAATCATACTATATATCATTGATTCCAATTTGACAGTAGATCTTCGATAACATAATCTTCAGTTAATGAAATTAGATGTTGTGAACTTCTTCGGTGCATCAAAATGAAAAATATACACAAATTATTTTGGACAGCTCTGAGTGTACTTTCTGCTATTTTGATTTTCTATAGATCTTCGAAAAATAATGTGTGCAAATCGTATTCAGACTATTTTTTTATTCACACCAGTGAGAATTGTTGGCATGAAGTTGGAGTATATGCAGAAGTGGTAAGTTTGGTTGATAAACATTTTTTTAGATGTGGTAAACAATTCAGCTTTCGATTTCATGAATTACCTTTTTTTTTTGGAAATTATGTTATCATGTTTTATATTATGTATGTCGCATGTTTTCATTCAATACATTCTTATTCGAATTTTTAGGGAAAATTCAATTATATTAAAGTAATTATTTATTTTCAATATTTATAACAATGAAATTTTTGAATAGAGTAAAAAAAATTTGAATCCATAACTAATATTGCTTAAAAGTGAATACATACATTTTTTATGAAACTGAAAACAATATTTTTTTCTGCCAAACTCTTAGCTTCGGAGTTATGATTTTTCATGACTAGTTATTCAATTAAAAAAATTATATAATAGGTTTTTCATAAATAACATTCGAAAAGAAATTTTGGGTGTAATTTGAAAGTACCAAGATAAGTTATTTGGATTTATTACTATGAATCTATGAATTTCAAGATTCACTTAGTCAAATTGTCAAGTGTTTTTTGCCATAATTACACCAGATTCCCTTTTGAAGGAAAAACTTCAGATAATATTATTTCTATGATTTTCTGAGAATTGAAGACCAAAAAAGTATATAAAAAAAAACAACTCACCACTTAGAACCTACCCTTATTTTGGTATTTTCATTTAATATTCAAAATTTTGTTTGGCCTTTCCTGAGGGTTGTAGCACCCTTAATAAGCGCTTTCAGACATAAATTAATAGAAAAATCCTCTTATTTTTCGTTTAACTATCATATTAAAAACATAACTCATTTCCGACTCATCTTGTATAATGACTCTGTGTTGTTGATTGAGAAATGAGTAGCGTGAAGCGCCATCTACCGAGGGAAAACGCAATAATTGAGGTAGTAAAGTTTATGGATAACATAATTCTGAATGTTTAAAATTAAAAAAGAACTTCAAAGTCATTCCTCTGCAAAACTTTTTCGTGAATACAGAAAAAAATAATTTGAGGAAAATCAGAGGAATAAAGCTTCGATGTGCCGATGTCAATAAGTCGTTAATCTCAAAATGTATGATCTTGGCTTCTAAAAATATACTCATTGACGTAGGTAATAAATATCGAACATTTTGTTTTTCAAATAATTATGCATAAAAAGGATTTGTATATTCTTTCACACGAACTTAAAATTTCCATGTTATACTAATCTCACGGTGAAGGTCAGCATAAGGATTTGTGATAATGTTTTGTATATGTGCACGCAATGCAAACAAAATAAAGACAAACTAAAAATGACGTTGATATCCATTCATTGCAATCATAACATTAAATTATTCGGATCAACAGGAAAATCGAACGTAACAAGTCTTAGAATAACATGTTCATGATTGCCAATTATGTATATTCCATATCTATATCGCATCAAAATATTAATCAACAACACAAACAATTCAAGCAGCACTGACAGCCTTGTGCTTTTGAGCGCTTGCATTCATGCGTCAATTACACATAACTGTGTATAGATATACTATACGTGGTCTCTAAGGGAGCAATTGGCGGAAGAGTGCCAATTATGCTCGAATTTCCTATGGGTTTAGTGAAGCTACCCAAACAAAATTTTGCACATGGTTATTCCATATAGAGACAGATGTAAACTATAAGATTCGTAATCATCGAAATTTTTGGGTATATCTTTGCCAATATTCTTCATGAAATTCCGTCCACTAAACCATTAAATTATTTGTAGAAACTAATAAACAAGAGTACACGTGGAAAATCGAGTGAAAAAATTCGAGAAGATCACTTTTTAGTTTTGAAATTAACAAAAAAAAAAAAAAAATTCGGACCAGCGTAATATTCACAGATATGCGAGATCCTGAATTTCAATATTCTAGCTTGAATTTCTGGAATCGAATTCAACGAATGATTGTTTTTCTATTTAACTCTTGGTTAATTATTTACAGCCCCAAATAGTTTTACAAAGGAATCACACTTTAGAGACTTATTATAGTGTAACTGAAGATGGATTTTTCCTTAGAACATTCAGACTATTACCGAAAGGAAAACCAAAAGGAGTCATTTTTTTGGAGCATTCTTTCATTGCTAATTCTGAAATATGGATTGATATTGGAGATCAGTCACTAGGTGAGTATTCCAAAAAAAATCTGTTGGAAGATATTTTGATTGACCAAATTATTTCCGGTACTTTGCTTTTTCCTGTATTTATTGATTCTGACAAATCCTAATATTTTTATTTATGCATTATTTTCAATCAACATGGAAATCGAATTTTTTACTGGTAGTAGGTATTATTTTTTTGTTTTGTTATTTCCTATGAGAGTTTTAGTTTCACTTCTTTCCGAACGTAATATCTGTGGAAAATTCCCACACAACAATACACAATTTATCAGTTTATCATTGAAATAAATCAAAAATATTAGGTACTCAATTAGTAAACATTCGAGAATTTTAAATTAATTTTTGCTATGTGTTTTTAAAGCATTGTTCTTCTACTTTCAGGTTTCTATTTATTGAATGAGGGTTATGAAATTTGGCTAGGGAATATGAGAGGATCTAAATATTCAAACACCCATGAAAAATATACAACATCAGACTTCGAATTTTGGGATTGGAGGTTTGTTTTTTTTTCTGAATAATACTTGGATATTTTATTCCCTTAATAAAATACAAGCGGATCATATTCATAATAACATTATTATTATTCATCTGAATGAAAATAGTTATTTATGTATCAAGGGAATCAACGTGTCTTAATATCCGTGATACATAAAATTTTTTATGTCATACCAGTTAATTCCTATACATCCACAATTGATTCGATTTGATTTTATCAAAATTAACGTGTTTCCATTTTTTTGGGACGCATTATTGTTGTTAGGAACTTCAAAACATTCAAGAAATAAAAAGAAGTGGAAAATTGTGAAAAAATAAAAAAGACAGTAGGAAACTGGAGTAAAAATGGTCATGCAACTCCTATGATTTTTGAATTTTTGGTATGATATAAAAAAAATTTCGATCTTCAAAAATTTTTTTAATTCCAGTTTTCACGAACAGGGGGTTTATGATATAAGTTCGCAGTTAGATGTAGTTAAGAAAATAACCAACCGAAGTGATATCATTTTCATCAGCTACTCAATGGGAGGAACATCATCAATTGTTTACGCTAGTTTGAGACCAGAGCACGCCAAAAAATCCGTAAAAGCCATGATACACTTTGCTCCTATAGTTTATCTTTCTCACTTGAAAGGCTTTGGAGCTATTTTGAGCAATTGGACAACGAAAAGCAGATTTTGGGTAAGATAACTGTATATTGGAATAGTCCTCAGAGTAATTAACATAGATAGAGGGAGCATATGTCATTTTCAGTAAGCAAATTTTGTCCCCAACATGAACTATCAAATTTGACATGAAGCGCGCGGTAATGAAAACATATCAGTGATACGATATTTCACTCAATTCGCGAGTTTCTCCACAAAGAATGCACTTCTCTTTCTCATGCCCCATAGTGAATCAAAGTTTCATATTAACTCAACAAATTATTGAAATAAATATATCGGAAATTCAGAAAACAAACTTAAAGCGCGCCAAACGACGTGAAACAACCGATGATACTAGGAGAGCAAAAGTTGCCAAACCTTGGATTTCAGCAGGTAGATAGCGAAAATAATAAATATTCTGCTTATCATAAATTCGACAATTACGAAAAATATCGGATTCCAAATATTCAAATTCGCATATTTAATCGGGAATCACTCAAATAAATATATTTCATTCGATATAATAAAATTGTTTATTTGAAAATATACCACAATCCGACAAAGTAATCTAACCATGTTGGGGGACATGTAAAAATTCCGTATACTTCCTCTTGTTTATTACTTTATGCTGTATATCTTTGGAATAGTCCATTAGATCCATAGCCTCTAAGTATTCATTGGTTATTTTGAGCATAATATGAAAAGGTGCCCATTTTCAATTCGCATAAATATTTCTGAAAAAATTCGTAAAGGTCACAGACCTACTGGCATGAGCTTTTTAAAGCTGGTTTATTCATGCGTCCCTGAAGCCCAGAGAACTGTATACTCCTAGGTACATATGAGATGTGATCAACTTTTTTTTCCTTTAAATACTTCTATTTCAAAATTGAAATTTACATACAAATTTACATTTTCAGGACATGCTTAACTGGCTAAGAATAGGGTGGCTTCCCCATGGCCCAGTTCTGAACTACATGAAATCCATAGTTTGTAATTCGCATCCACTGAAGTTCCTCTGTTTGAAAGCCAACGAAGTATTGATTGGACAATCGAAAACAGAAATAGATCCTGTAAGTTTGGACCACTTGGAAATCTAAAAATTTTTGATATTCACTTTCTGCTGGCCTTTTTTTAGATAGCCGCACCTACAATAATAGAAAAATTTCCTGATGCAAGTTCAACGAAATCCATTCACCATTTCACCCAAATTCACCAGGCTGGGGGTAAATTAAGGCAATACGATTATGGTTATGATGGGAATAGGAAAATGTATAATGCTACTATTCCACCTTTGTATCCTCTGGAAAATATTAGGATTCCATTCTTTATGTACCATGGAAGTGAAGATTCCTTCACAGATCTTAAGGTAATAAATATTTGGCTCGCAAATTTTTCCCGAAAAAACTTACTACTTTTTTTATTTTTAGGATATAGAAAGCTTTTACGAGGACCTACCACCGGAAGCAAAAATGCATGGTCATAAGCAAGTTGATAATTACAATCATTTTGATTTGATGTTTGGTAAACACAGAGAAAGAGATATTTATAAACACCTTTTAAAACTACTTCGAAGTATATTGTGAATGATTTCATAGAATTGTTTTTTTATATTTGAGATTTGTACAAATAAATGAGTTTGATAGTATTAAGTTAATGTTAACTTTGTCAAGCAGCTTCAGCCGATATGATTGTTTTATCGGAAGTGTAATTAATAAATAAATTTTTATCAGAACTAGAACATACTTTTTTATTGCTGAAACAAATAAACTTTCGTACTTATAACCTGATCATTAAAATATATTTTCAACTATCACAAGAACAAATATAGAAAACATTGTGTGAGTTTATACAATGTGATGATTATGGTCTTTAAAGCAGTTTCTTATCGAATAAGAATTCTCCAAGATGGCCATGTTGGCCCATGAGTTTCTGCAGCTGGGACAATTTATCTGCAAGTTCTTTCTGGCCCTTGTATTGTTCATCTAAGAAATCACCAGTCAAGTAGTCAACCAGCTGGAAAAGAAATTAAATGAGTTTTGAAATTGTTAAATTGTACTATCAAAATTAGTTCACATTTGTGAATACTGAAAGAAATAGCTTATGAATAGCGATGAAGCTTATTTTTGATTGAATGGCTAAACAAACAAACAGAATTTGGAGTAACTAATTATAATTCACACGAAACTGTTGAGACACCATTACATCCAGAGTAACAGGTAATTGCTTTACAACACGCATTACGAACTACATTAACTAGGAGCATATAGAGTGAGCCAAAAAAATATAAATTGTAAGTAGTGTTTTTTTTTTCGAGGTATATAAATTTAAGTTGGCAGTACTGTTCAAGATGGCGACCGATTTAACAGCTGTCAAGTGATTTATTCTCAGTTTGGTTTGGCAATTCATCATGAATAGACTCACGCTTGAACAACGCTTGCAAATGGGCCCAAAATGAGAATGCCGTTGTTCCCGATTTTCATAAGCGAATTTTGTTTAGCGATGAAGCGCACTTCTGGTTGAATGACTACGTCAACAAACAAAACTGCCGCATTTGGAGTGAAGCTAATCCTCAAGTGTATGTCGAAACACCGTTACATCCAGAAAAACTGACTGTTCGGTGCGCTTTATCGGCTGGTGGAATCATTGGTCCGTACTTCTTCAAAAACGATGATGGCCAGAATGTTACAGTCAATGGTGATCGGTATAGAGCAATGATTACTAACTTTTTCATTCCTGAATTGAACAACCATGATGTCCAGGAGCTGTGGTTCCAACAAGACGGCGCAACATGTCACACAGCTCGTGCCACAATCGATTTATTGAAAGACACGTTTGGTGACCGCCTAATTTCACGTTTTGGACCTGTGAATTGGCCTCCAAGATCTTGTGATTTAACACCGCAAGACTACTTTCTGTGGGGCTATGTAAAGTCATTGGTCTATGCGGATAAGCCACAAACCCTTGATCATTTGGAAGACAACAATCGCCGAGTTATTGCCGATATACGGCCACAATTGTGGGAAAAAGTCATCGAAAATTGGACGTCCAGATTGGACTAAATCCGAGCCAGCCGTGGCGGTCATATGCCAGAAATCATATTTAAAATGTAATGCCACAAGATTATCTTGCGGATAAATAATATTCATGTCAATCGAATAATTCATCGTTGTTTTATTGGAATTTAAAGTTCTATAGCTCTAAAAAAACACCCTTCATAATCGGAATTGCATGAATGAAAAACTCACATGATAGTCGTTGAATTTGCTGCCAGATGGGGTTTCACAAGCTGAGATAACGCTTCGGATTTTCTTGGTTACGAAAGCTTCAGTTTCCAGAGCATCTTCCAAAGCAGCCGCGCCATTCTTCCAATGAATGACTGGCACATTTATCTGAAAAAAAAAGATTATGCAAAATGAATTGACTTTACAAAGGAAAAAACATTCTCCCTACTTTTATTGTTTCTTTTTGTTTTATTTTATGTATTAATATGTGTATTATTTTATTCACTTCACGCGCTTGCTCTAAACTTATATTTAAACAAACCTTTCTTCGAGTTTATAAATGCGCTAAGAATAAATTCAACGGAATAAGCAAAGTTATTTGAGTACCTAATGCATGTTGTTGATGCCAGAGTTTATTTTGAGTCATGACAATTTAGGCGCTATTTCTATGTCAAACAATAGACATTGTTTTTCTGTTTTTAGTAATCAATTGCGAAGCTTGATTCCAAAGAATACTTTGGTTTTGGTACTATGTCAAAAATATAATGCAATTTGATAAATTAAATACAAGAGATGAAGGTATTATTTATACAAATTTATTATATTGGCAATACCAATCATCAAAATTTTCCGAAAGAATTTCAGTTTTCCCATCGAATTATTTTTTATTGACTGAAAATAGTTGCCACAAAGGGAAATTTTTTTATTTTTGGTTCTTTGTGAAATTGAATGTATTGTTATTTAGACGAAGCGTCGGTAAGTAATTCTTGCGTCGGCAAAATACTTCACCGATGCCTTTATCCTAGCAACCGGTTAACAAGATTTAATGCCTTGGCAACAGTTACGGTAAGTCATCCAGAAAGATGGATCATGCAAAAATTGCTTAATTTCATTACGTAGAATTAACTATTGTCAAATTTGTCAAAATGTTGCCACTGATGAACTGCCAAGTGGGTTTTACCGACATGGTTAAGAGGTAAGAGATTATTTTACCAGTATGGAACACTCGAGTGGACTTGTTGAATGATAAAGAAATATCCGTAGCCATCTAACTCTAATTCTTTCCTGATTAAATGAAGTAGGCATTTCAGATTTGTAGAAATCAATAACAGCCTGGGTCAAGGATGTCGATTGTCCCGGAATTTACATTTTCGATAAACAAAGTGACTCCTCTACCTGTTATCGCATTTTCTAGAAAAACTGTACCCGTGTTTGAACTGATAATTTATCACTTACCGATGTCCTGATCAACTTGGAAACATTCGAAACCAGTTCTCCTCTCATCAGAAGGTAATCAATGAGTTTGATTGCGTGTTCTCTCTCTTCACCAGCAGCTTTGAAGAACAAGTTGGCGAATCCTGGTCTGTTGATGGTGTCACGTGAGAAATGGGCACCCATGGCTAAGTATTTCATGGATGCGTTGATTTCTTCCTGGATTTGGGCTCTTACTGCCAGCACGCAAGAGTTGGCCATGTCTATCCAGCTTTGGGGCACCTTGGATGGGGTGGTTGTGCCTGGAAATGAACATTGTTAGCACATAGCATTTTTTAGGTTATATGTAAAATTTCTAGAAAGGCGTCATGAGCTTTTGGGCAATCGTTCTTTCATGAGCCTTTGGAGAACCAGAACTACTATTGGTGAAATGTGAATTTGCTTTACATAACTTTGGTAGATGAGATAGATAGGAGACATTAACACTGACATTGAATTGAGAAACATTGAAGTATCGATCTCCTTGTATTTTCTGAAATATTTCCTTGAAAGTGTCCTTACTACATGTATTGTAGTGGATTAGGTAATCAACAATTTTGTTTCAAATTGCAATGTTTTTATCAGATTTCTTCTCTCTTTTCTAATCATTTTATTTTTATAACTCTGTGCTCAAATTTGATGCTTTTATTTTTTTTGTTCTATGTTTTATTCTGCGGAAAGTTTTTGTTTTGTAGAGAGTTGTCTGATTGCGACTTTTCATCTTTTAATATCTTGTGAATTATGTTCATAACATTGATAGTCAAATCAATTTAATCGAATAACAAAATAAAGACAACAAAAATTGTTTTGATTGGGTGCCATTCAACTCTAATTGCTACTTGGATTTTCATTGCCTTCATGATATTCACTGCCCGATTCAATTCGATTGTTAATTCGATGACTTTGCACGTATACTGCTTATTGACGATTCATACCGATTGTGTTCTGAGAATATCAGTGGCTTTGAAAAATTTACAAAACGCAATAAGCGTGAAAAGAACAAAGATCACATTATTGCATGACGGATGCGAATAAGTCATGAAGAATCATCCATATCATTTTATCCTCATGACTAATTATCAGAAGATTAATATGGCGCAATATTTCAAGAGTCCAGATTGACAAGTTTCTATTCTGTGATTCCTTAAGTGGAATTCTTTTCATATCGAAGATTACCTTATTTATCAAATACTGATGAACATTTTCTACTGAAGTAGGTTGTACGAAATAGTTCAAACCATCGAAAAATCTATCTCAGAAAGTTGTTTTTTTTTCCGTAAAAATTTAAAAAACTGGTGAAATACCGTCGAAATCCTTTCGATAAGCCACATCCGAGGTTAATAAAATTCAATCCTCTTTGTTTACATTGGTTTTCAATATGTTTATTTTCGTCATATCATGTTTCAACATTTATCAACATGAAAATGCATATTTACTATCTCAAATCATGCTTAATGGTCATACAAAATTCTCGCTTAGGTCACGATAATGATATATTAGGATTACTATAGCGCGATATCATAAACATTGGATATCCAAGCGTGAATTGAATTCTTGGAAATCAAATTCGTATTGTGGCATGACATTTCTGAGAAGCATGGTATCATTTTGGAAAGATACGCGTTTTTAAGGATGATGGGAAAGCCCCAAGGACGATACGGGGTATTTACAGTTTATATTTCAACACAGGGTGTTATTTTTGGATCAAATGGTCAATTCCTACCAATTTCAGAACTATATATCATAGCAGAGCCCATAATATAGAGATGAAAATCCTTAAATTGATTCTCTCAAAAGTTTCGTTTCATCGGATGCAATTAGAAATCTATTAAAATTGAAAGTATTTAGCAAATCGAGCATCTTTTAAACCAATGCGTCAATCTTTTCATCAATATTCTATCATTTGAATTCGGTTCTTTCGTTTCGTATTTGTATTAGTGAACAAGTCAGCCAAAGCTTTAAAAGATTTTTCTTGTTGAGTGTCTCAGAAATGATACTTAAAAGTTCTCGAATATATCTTCAAAAACGGTGTCATGTAAAAGAATTATCACCTACTATACTGAGAACAAATCACGAAAAAACACCTTCAATAAAACATAGTTTTTAGTTTAGGTAAAAACATTGCATTTGTGAAACCTCTTATATAGGTTTACCGAATTGTTTTGTTTCAGTTTGAGATTTTTAATGCTGTCACCAAAAGTTTTTTTCTAAAACATAATACAGAAATTGAAACTGTTTCGTGTCTTCATCTGGCTCATCCTTATCGGTTGAATACTTGCTATATTCAAAACAGGGTCAACTGTTATTTATTTGACGATTATCGAAAGCAAACCCCTAGTGACATGTTAAGGAACTAAAATCCAAAATATTTGTTTTGCTGCGGAGAAGTTAACATACGAAAAAATCATTGAAAAAACCCGAGGAAAAATCGATAGCAATAATACTTACAGTGCTGGCCATTGGCGGCACAAACCACAAGGGCGACGAAGGAAAAAACTGCTAGGAATTTCATTTTGGTTTATTTTTTAAAATGGATTCGTGAGAATGAATAAAAAACAAGTTTATCGAATAAAGGTGTATAGAAGCACTCTCGACCGCCTTTACACGCACTGGTGTAGAAGGTGATGTGTCGATTAAATTGACAATTAGATGATTAAATTCACAGCAGTGGTTTCTACCACTATCATTCACGAAAGATAAAGCATGAAACTTTTGAATAATATACTCGGTACTAAGGTTAACTATCTCAACATGGAGTGTTTCATTCTTCCTATCTTGCCTTGTCATTGGCGGCCTGAGACGCAAGGCGCAAAATATTGTCGCCGCGCATGCATGTAAAGGCCAAATTTGCTTGCTCACATTCTCTACGCAGTAATGATTGAATCTAGAAGCTAGAGGTTATTTACGATACTAAACACTTTGTTCATATTTAATTATTCGTGATTACGCTGGCGAGATACCAGGTACGAACTCTCTGTTCAATGGTTTTTTAGAATTTGTCGAAATCGTATGTTTTAATTGTTTGTTTTAGGGATCATGAAAATGTTTGCATACACCCTTTTGTTCGCTGTCTGCTCTATGGGTATAGTCGCCCAAGTGAATTCTCAAGAATGTCTTACGGCTACCCAAGATGCTTGCAGACCAAATATCAATAAACAAAGTAAGTATGACATTAGCCTTGTGATTAATTGCAATATATTCAATTTTGTTCTATCATATTTCCGTAAATGAGGAAATAACATAAAAAATAATTAGGGATTATGACAAGAACTCAAATATCAAATTCTACGTTGAAAAGAGAGGGGTTTTGTTTATTTATTTCATATTATTTATCAACAATAGAACTACACATAGCGATTAGCCTAAACAAGGGCTAATAAAAGAGGAGAATGCTCCATTTGCGTTTTATGTAGTAGACACTAATGATAACATATGAACAACTAGGCAAAAAAATGAAAACATTTACGTTGTCTCTGGTTTCAGAGTCTAACATTTCATCGCAGTTCCTAACCGATTGTTAATAAAAGTTAGAATAAATAAAAAAACACTTAACACAATGTTACTACGTGTTCATAGACTTATCCAATATCCATGTCATGTTATTATTTTTTTCATATCTTATTTTATTTGGCTTATAATTTTATTTTTGAAAATCGAAAATGAACAATCTTAATGGAATTATTGACAATAAGCCAATAATTATCCTCTAATTGACAGCATATAGTCAGATTATACTTTAATTACTCAGAAAACGAAAATAAACCAAATATTAACCTGAATTTGTCGGTTGTCATTGTTTCTACGCAAATTCCTGGTCGAATCTAAAAAAATTATCTTACACACTTGTTGAAGATATTCGTATATCATTACTATAATGAAGTTATTGTTTCAAAACAAAAAGAAATTCCTATTGAAGGATCAACAATCGAGGAACGATATGAAATCTATAAATGGATGATTCTTTTATTTGAGTCACTTCAATTCAACTTCAATATGAACGAATTGGAGCTCAATGATATCAACAGAAATAAGTTATCAAATTCGATTGAAAAAATTGAATGTGTAATCGTTGAGTATTTATGAAGATTGGATTAACGATTAAAATCTAGACTACGATCCAGCTTGTTGAAATTAGTTTTTTTCGTTGAGCGATAACCAAGTATATTTATTTTCGAGTAGGGAAAACCTAATTGATGAAATGTTTATCACCTAATCAACAAGGAGATATACGTTGAATGAGTATAGTCATTTCCAAGAAATTTTTATCAATCGATTCTTTCATTTCATCATTTTATGTCATATCAAATGATTATTGATTTTATTGTCTAACTTAACAACAGAACATATCCCAGACTATTCAGTAAACTATTCATAAAAATTTCATAGAAATAATAGCTGTATCATAGACCACGATGAAATTTACATGGAACGGTTATTACTACCTAATTATAGAGTTCAGAGAAATTGCATCGATGCGACGTGCTGAAGTTCATGTGTAGTAATCTGACATCCGGTTATCCCCTTTTTATATTCTTTCTATAACTATCTCTTTTTTTTGTTAGTAGTAGATTATGATTTTTCTTCTCTTCCGAAAATTCTCTGTGAATTTCCAAAAATTAGAAAGAATATACCCTACTTCCTTCAATTTCGAAATATGAACTGAAATTAAATTTATAAAAGACTTTCTCAATGGTGATCGCCAACGTCGGACAAAACTGACAAGGCACATGAAGAAGAAGAAGAAAATACTTTTGCTCAGTTTATCATTTCTTTTTTTTTAACTGAATTTTACTATTTTTTCTTTTTGATGAATTTAAATATAATTTAAATATGAATTAAGTAGGCTTCTGAAATTTCTCACAGAGGCTTTTGAAATTGTAAACATTAACAATGCTGATCAGTCTACAAATTTTTAGATTGTAGACTGCCTTCCTGGAAACGTACCTGAAAGAAACACTGTTGAGCTTGTCGACTGATCTATATAGAATCAGATTTCCCTACCGCAATGGATCCCTCTTGAATATCTATATTTTCCTTTCAATATTCCGTATACCCATATTTTTTACCTAATGTGTATTGGTGTTGTACACGTAGCTGCTATAACTCTGAAATAATGGAATTTAGGTATAGGGAACATTAAATGAAATATATTCAGTAGGTATACCTTAAGAATTTCATGAGGCCAAAAAATATATAGTGTGATCCATTTGAAAGAGGAAAGATCTGACAATAATGTAAAAGACACCATAATATCATAAGATTATTGCACAACAAAATCTATAAAATGAAATGAATGAGGCGTTCCATATTCAAAAACTCACCTACTGTAAACATTAAGAGGGAAACACTAAAAGAATCATAACTTCGATACTACTGGGGTTAGGACTTTGTTCGTAAAAAATACAGGATGTTCCTAAACTGCAGGTACAAAGAAAAATTAGAGATTCCTGAGGATTAATAGAAAATTGTTTGAAATTTTTGCTCGAAATCGGTAGCAGATACGACAAAACTAAAGGAAACCAAAAACTGCATCAAAGTGCCTTTTTAATATTTCTAAAGCACTAGTGGTAGTTTCTGGAGGAAAGAAGCGGCCACTGTTTCAGAAAAAATATCACCCTGTAGATTTGCATTCAAAATGATGAAATCTTCGAATTGAAATATCTATGACAAATTTAAGTTGAACATCTTGTGAAGGGAAAATGCTATGAGAAAAAACAAAGCATTTGCGGGCTCAAGTTTATAGGACTTTTTTCCTTAAATTATCCGAGGAATCTGTCAATTTGTACCTCCAATTCAGGAACAGCCTGTATTATATCAAGTCCAATCGTGGCAACACACGTTTTAAATTTTGTTTATTCATGGCGTGAATATTCAGAGATATAGCTAAGAGTAACAATGTCATTCTCTTCCTCAGGCACCACCAACACGGAATCTTCTTGTAACTCCCGCTATGGAGCCATTGGTCACCTCGAGGATGACTTGAATAAATTCGCCCTAACTCACATCATCAAGAACTTTGAATACCTACTCATGTCCACTCATTTCGCCAACTACGACATGAACAGGGAAGGTTTCCACAAGCTTTTCAGAGGTTATGCCGATTCCAAATGGGAGAAGAGCATCGAACTGATGAAGCACATCAGCAAGCGTGGAGGAAAGGTAAACATGAAGGCCTCAATCCCTGCCACCACTGCAAATTACGAATTGTACGAAATTGAGAGCTTGGCCAAGGCTTTGGACATGGAGAAATCAATTATGAATGACGCTTACTACATCCACGAACGTGCCATTAGGAAGCTGGAGCATAGCCACGATCCTGAGATCTCCCACTACATCGAAGAAGAGTTCGTGGAGAAGAGCGCTGATACCATCAGGGAACTGTCTGGACACGTTTCCGATTTGTCCAAGATGCTTGGAGAGAGCCAGGATAATGCTCTTTCCTTGTATTTGTTCGACGATTACCTAAAGAACTTGTAGATTGTATATTTTCTTGTGATTGTTACGTATAGAGATATGTTTTTTAAATACTTTGAAAGTGATATGTTTCATAGTTTATCATTCAATTGAAATAAAATTTTATTCCGATTTTGAATTTATATACATACAAGTATTGAATGAGGGTAAAGCATAGAAAAATAAACATAGATAGAGGGAGTATATGCAATTTTTACGTGTTTCCAACATGGTTAGAATACGTTGTCGGTTTGAGATATATTTTCAAATCCACAATTTTACTAGGTATATCCTTATGAATGGTATATGTTGTTGAATGAAATATATTAATTTGAGTGATTCCCGATTAAATATGCAAATTTGAATATTTGGATTCCGATATTTTTTCTAATTGTCGAATTTATAATAAGCAGAATATTTATTATTTTCTGTATCTACTTGCTGATATCCAAGGTTTGGGAACTTTTGCTCTCCTAGTGTCATCGGTTGTTACACGTCGTTTGGCGCGCTTGAAGTTTGTTTTCGGAATTTCTGATATATTCAGGTATTCATTTCAATATAATTTGAGTTGATATGAAACGTTAATACGCTATGGGACAGTACGTTCTTTGTTGGGAAACTCGCGAATTGAGTGAAATATCGTTTCACTGATATGTTTCCATTTCCGCTCGCTTCGTGTCAAATTTGATAGTTCATGTTGGGGACAAAATTTGCTTACTGAAATTGAAATATTTTCCCTCTATCTATGTTTATTACAATAAGGGGTAAGGTGAAATGTTGATAATTCCTTGTTAGGAATCCACCATGAGTGGATTAAGTATATAGCATTCATAAGAATTCTCATTCTCAATGATGAAAGTAGTCAGATTTAATCTGATCTATTTATTTGATAGCTATTATGTTGATAGTACTGAAATCTCCCACTCACAATGAATAAAATCACGCTTGTTCAGATAATGAAAATCGTTGTGAGAATGAAATTAATATAACCAGGAAATTGAATTCAAGGAGATATGAACGAGATATAATATCTACACCTAGAAAATTTAAACAAGAAGAACTTCATTAGTCACATTGAAAATTTTCAAATCTCTACTTCTCTACAAAGTTGGTAAATTTTCTCCTCCTTGCTAATTGCAAAAGTGTAAAATGATGTATTGAAAGCCAAGATCTTGTTTAGATACCTAACTCATACCTACAGGATATTAATAGCTGTTATTTAATTTTGTCATCTTCTTGCTAGTAGCAGGTCTATGAACTTTAACACCAAATTCATCTGTAGTGCTTCTCATCCTATCAAATATCAATTTTTCACTTGTTGCATTGTAGTTGTAGGCAACAAATCATACGAATTGACATATCCAAAATCAACAGTAGGTGGTAACGATTTAATTAAATATGTTTTCCAAATTTGATATCGCTTATTTACTCGTTGGAAATATAATTTGCTCATTCATTATAATCACATTACTTCCATGTAGGTAGGTGTAGATTTTACTCTAGTATTTGGATAACAATAGTCATTTGAAACCTATTTTAGTGAAATATTGACCAAACTGATATTTCTTGGAATTTTTTTCAGTTTTGAGAGAAATATTGTATGATTTTGAATCTCCACATGACACGCCATTTGAAATGAAAAACTTTCCTTATATGCAAATATTTTCAACCTTGTAGGTCGATAACATAGAACTTGTAGATACTGCAGTAGATCTCGTTAGATTTATTTCCTTTGTATCTTTTGTTCTTTGAGTTTCATCTCACATATTAATGAAATATTAGTACTCATTAGGGAACTGTTATTCAAAAACAGAATAACATGATTCAACTTGTCGTAGAACAAACAGTGTATAAAAAAGATAAGTTGAGATATGATCAATTAACCTTGAAAAAATGAGAAAAGTAGGTACTAACGTGCTTTCATGGGCTTCTCAAATTTTTATTAATGTTGATTTTTGCAATCACATACCGAAATCTGTCTAATATGCCATTAAAACAAATTATTTCCAAGCAATGTCTAACTTTTTTGGTACTTTGGACTTCCTACTTATGTTCAGCGGACTGAATAATGAAGCAAAAATTTACAATATTGGAAAACTTTGATCATCACTGACAAATCTATTAAAATAAGAATTGAATCGTTAACACGATCAAGCAGAAAATTATTATACTAGGTTGTGAGGTAAAGGTTTGAGAGGTCATATGATATTTTTTGAAAAAATTACATCAATATGAATTTTAAAAGCATACAAAAGCTGCTGACTCAACGTCCTCATGCCTCATTAGTTTTTATGTTGGTGTTTATTATATGGTGTTTATACGTGAGACGATAGTCAACTAGAATAGGGAAATAATAAATAAAAAATTAGGAAAGCACTGAAGCTAGGCACTTTTGGGCGCTTTCATGAATCAATTGCATGATAGGTTCCTTTTCATTAAAGTATTTGATCTTATCAAAATATTATTTAGAAGAAACCGCTTTTCTTTTGGATTAATCTTTTCTTCTTCCAAAAGGAATTATAAATTATGTCATATATTTTTGTCATTTCTTATTTCATTTGTGTTCAGTAGGTTATTCTGAGTAGGTGATTACTGGAAGAAATTTCAGAAGAATTCATTGACAACATTATTCAGTTAATCGATCCACTAATTGAAAAATATAAAAAAATAATATACTACCCTCAGTGTTGCCATTTGCCATTATAACCTTTTTAAGTTTAGGGTATAATTCCTCTAAAATGGTGTAGATATTTGGTATTTAAACTTAAAGAAACAGAAACAGAAACGTTCAAGTAAAAACATTCTATCCTGCACGTGAGATAACTGAACAAGAAAGGCTAAAACCTGCAATACATATAAAATTCACTTTCTGAAGGAACGTCATAATCAGAAAAATTATTAAATGAGGACACTTAAAAGAATGGATGTCAAATCTAAGTAAGATCATTCACCGATGAATTCCATCCATTATTGTGGCCACACGTTGACCAAATAATTCATATATTATACTGTTGCACTATGCATACCGATCTACCGATCAAGTAGATTAAACACTGCTGGAATACTAATAGTATCCTAAAAAAATATAAGGGCAGTAGGTAAAAAGGATATCTGATTCGCTTCAGTTTTCATTTGTGATTGATTGAATGAAGACCTAAGACGAAAATGAAGTGTGTGGTGTTAACAGCGGTTTTTTTGTACTTTGTCCTTGTGGCTGATGCGGAAGATACTTCTGAAGAAAGAAAGATAGAACCAGATTCTTTCTTGAAGGCGTATGAGGATACGAAAAATTTGAATTCTCGAATTTCCTCTGTTCCGAAAGGAAATAGGAGAGAGATAGACACGGGATATCCAGGATCAGGACCAGGACCTCAATATGGAGCTCCAGTGTATGTTCCTCAGAAAAGGTGAGTTTTGGAAACATGGGTTTTTATTATTTTGAGATCTTGTTCAATTTCAAAAATTAAGTTTTGTTTATTAACGACAAAATCCTCGTCATCAATCAATATTTCTACGAGTCCGGTCGTAAACCCGATTTATCATCAAACCTAACCTAGAAATTTGAAATTTTCAAGGTCCTAAATGGAGCAAAATCCGATGAGGTCTTTCGTATACAGGGTATGAATGAATAAGTGGCCGAGTGCGATAAACTTCAGAGGGTGTTTATGTATGGAAAAATAATCGTAGTTTGCTATGTAACTTATTTATTGCTCTGAAACAGGTCGAGATATTGAAATTTGGTGGGTTTTAAGAGGTTTTTATTGCGCATTTATGGACACGCAATAAAGAATTTTATGTTCAACATTGGCGTGCATACGGTAATGATCTCTTTTCTTTAATAAAAAAAAAAATGCCACTCAGTTATTTTAAACTGAAAATCATTCATCATTGAATTTATCGTTCAATTTGTGACAAAAAATCCCTCATGTATTTTTTTCGTATGGGGCACCGTTTTTATGGAAAAAAATTGAATATAGAAATTGTGACTGATGCCGTAATCTTGCCAGATGACTGTTGTGTTTTTCCTAGCTTTGTATTCGGTTCATCGTGTGCAGTCGAATCAGCTGACTGTCGATTGGACTCCGGAGTGAAATGATGGAGCCATGTCACATTGTCACATATCGACGTAAAAATTCAGGTTTATTGCACTTAGACAGTTTCAAACACTGCTCAGAATCATTAACACGTTGTTGCTTTTGATCGATTGTGAGCTAGCGTGGTACCCATTTTGCACAAAGCTTTCTGATGTACAAATATTCGTGAATGATATGATGTACACGTCCAGATGATATCTTCACATTGTCTGCTATCTCGATCAACTTCACTTTACGGTCATTCAAAATCATTTTGTGAACTTTTTTATTTTTTTGTCGATGACAGCCTCTTTTGGGCATCCACTGCGTTCGCCGTTTTCGGTGCTCATTTCACCACCTTTAAACTTAGCAAACCAATCAATGATGGTTGATTTTCCTGGTGCAGACCCCGGAAATTCTTCATCGAGCCAAGATTTTGCTTCAACTGTATATTTTTCCTTCAAAAAGTGATATTTTATCAGCACACGAAATTCTTCTTTTTTCCATATTTTTTCAAATAACAAAAGTAGCAGCTACACTCACAACGCAATATCTCACAAACTAATGGTCGGACTTTTGGCAAATTTTGACACGTATCGTTTTGAGGTTGGTACTAACTAAAAACCATAAAGATTCAATACTAGCACCACCATCTGTACAGGGTGAGCATTTTCGATGTTTTAGCACTACAACTTTTAAACCTGAGGTGATAGACAAAATCTGATACCCCATTCTCGATCTCTTTTTCTGAGAAACTAACAAGGGTAGTATTCATTTTTGGCCACCTTCTTTTGTTTTCGAGTTATAAGCGAAAATTGGAAAAATGGCCATATCGAAAAACTTTTATATCTCCGTTAATACTGATGCTAGAGCTCTGAAATTGAAATATTATACAGGCACTTCTTTACGTAGAATCCAGTGGAGTGCTCGTATTTTCAAAAAGATTTTTAATTACGAAGCTATGACCCGAAGTTATGTTTATTCAAATGGGAACACAAAATTTCCGTGTGAAATTAAGCTTTCAAAAAATAGCACAGAAATTTAGTGTTCCCATTTGAATAAACATAACTTTGGGTCATAGCTTCGTAATTAAAAATCCTTTTGAAAATACGAGCACTCCACTGGATTCTACGTAAAGAAGTGCCTGTATAATATTTTAATTTCAGAGCTCTAGCATCAGTATTAGCGGAGATATAAAAGTTTTTCGATATCGCCATTTTTCCAATTTTCGCTTATAACTCGAAAACAAAAGAAGGTGGCCAAAAATGAATACTACCCTTGTTAGTTTCTCAGAAAAAGAGATCGAGAATGGGGTATCAGATTTTGTCTATCACCTCAGGTTTAAAAGTTGTAGTGCTAAAACATCGAAATTTGCCCACTCTGTACATCAGACCGGGGACTTTTCAAATGGCCTAATATAAGAATCACTTCTTTAAATAATATCACCTTATCATTGAAGAACACCCTGTAAAATTGGTCGTACAATTGGACATCCTGTTCGTATTTATATCACGCTTCATTTCCCTACCGATCATTAAAGCAGATAGGTCGAAATATAGTCTCACATGTAATCACCTATTTCCTTTTAATGTCACATGAATTTATAGCGCTCTTGCCGTATGAAA
This sequence comes from Harmonia axyridis, assembly GCF_914767665.1. Taxonomy (NCBI): domain Eukaryota; kingdom Metazoa; phylum Arthropoda; class Insecta; order Coleoptera; family Coccinellidae; genus Harmonia; species Harmonia axyridis. The sequence goes on from NC_059503.1 coordinate 10,599,809, forward strand.
TTGTAGTTTGCAATTTTGCTCTAAATTATGGTCCTGCAGAATCATAAATCGTTCTCAGACGAAACGTCTGGTGGCTGAAATGCTGGTATACCCACTGTAACGCAAAACGCTCCAGTCATGATGAATGTATAAAACTAACAACCTTCACCGAAATGAAAAATTGTCCTGGCAAAGAAATAAATGAAAACCTGAATAAAGCGGAATGAAAAGTTCCACGACTTTAAAGTAATAGCCAACTATCAACAAGTTCACGCGTCATGTCCCAAATATTTCAGCATTGGTAGGTCCAATTACTCAAATACGTATCTTTAACCAGATTTCGTGGTCTGAATTTCGGCAGCTCCTTTCCAAATGAGCTCAATTAAATTTGGAGAATTATTTCAGCTGCCGTAGTTCTACCTTAATGAAATTCACGACCCTTTGTTTCTGTTGTTAACAAAACGGGGATTTTTGAATTGACGTTTTTCGCTCTGTTTAACACTTTTGTGAATGGCAAAGTCGAGAGGTCAAGAATTTGGTTTATGGAAAATCAGAAAGATATCAAGTGATCTGACATTTAAAATTTAATTACTACGAAATCATTAAGAGTAAAATAGTGAGATTAGTATTACTGCAAATTTTAATCTATGGTTTTAATTTCCTTTTAAAACACAGAATACCACTACTTCTATTAAATAAAATCACCTTCCGGCTAATGACCGCTTAAAAATGCAAGTTATGCACGAAGGATGAATGATTAATCGAATTGATATCCAGTGAACTGACATTTTAAATTTAATTAGGTAAAGGGTGTTTTTTTTGGAGCTATAGAACTTTGAATTGCAATAAAACAACGAAGAGAATTCGGTTGACATGAATTTTATTTATCCGCAAGATAATCTTGTGGCATTACATTTTAAATATGATTTCTGGCATATGACCGCCACGGCTGGCTCGGATGTAGGCCAATCTTGACGTCCAATTTTCGATGACTTTTTCCAACATTTGTGGCCGTATATCGGCAATAACACGGTGAATGAATGTTCTCTTCCAAATGGTCAGGTTTTGTGGCTTATCCGCATAGATCAATAACTTTACATAGCCCCACAGAAAGTAGTCTAGCGGTGTTAAATCACAAGATCTTGGAGGCCAATTCACAGGTCCAAAACGTGAAATTAGGCGGTCACCAAACGTGTCTTTCAATAAATCGATTGTGGCACGAGCTGTGTGACATGTTGCGCCGTCTTGTTGGAATCACAGCTCCTGGACATCATGGTTGTTCAATTCAGGAATGAAAAAGTTAGTAATCATGGCTCTATACCGATCACCATTGACTGTAACGTTCTGGCCATCATCGTTTTTGAAGAAGTACGGACCAATGATTCCACCAGCCCATAAAGCGCAGCAAACATTCAGTTTTTCTGGATGTAACGGTGTTTCGACATACACTTGAGGATTAGCTCCACTTCAAATTGCCAAACCAAACTGAGAATAAATCACTTGACAGCTGTTGAATCGGTTGCCATCTTGAACAGTAATGCCAATTTAAAGTTATATACCTCGAAAAAAAACACCCGTTACTAATAAAGTGAGACGATGAGGTAAGCAATAGATTTGACTCTATGGTTTTTATTTAATTCCAAACCATAAAATACCAAACTTCTATGAAACAAAGTTGAACAGTAAGCACGTAAAGGAATTAATATGTTTGATTTTAATTTTGCCACAAGAATTATGAAACGACTCAATTTACATTCATTATTGCCCTACTTTTGATAAGACGTTTAAATATGAATTAGTGAATACGTCGATGGGGTGGATGTGATGACGTCATCGATGTTTTTGATCGTTCATTTCGTCAAGATTGGTATGGTCTTACGTCTCAAGCCATGAAGTTGGACCCAATATTGATATCAAGATTTTTACAGAATTTACGGTTTTTGAATAGCGATGATACAATTTGAAATAAAATTACATAAATTATTCAGAGATACACATTTCTTTTTCGAAGGATTTAGAATGTGTGGAAAATAACATCATTCAAATGACCACCCTCCCTGTACGTATTGCATTTTGTCAATCCAATTTTTTCACATAAATTTGTCTATATTTCATCAATAATACATTCAATATTGATTTCCAAATGCCTAGTTCTTGGTGTAATATCAGCATGGTGTTAATTTCATCATAAAATTTTGTTGTCAATAAATCGATTTTTAAGGTGACTGTATGACAGGTGGCACCGTCTTGTTGAACCACGTACTCCAGAATATTCTCAACAAGAGCAGAAAAAAAATCATTCAATATTGTTCTTCATCGTTCTCCATTGACTGTTGCTTTTCAACCATTTTCTTTGCAGAAATATGGATGTATAAATTGCACACCATAAAATGATTTGATCTGGATGTAATTGGGTTTCCGGATTTTCCTGTGGATTTTCAGCACACCCAATTCTTCAATTATGTTTGTGTAGATAACTAATTAACCAAAAATGAACTCCACCCCGTTAACTTAAATCATATTGTTTACCAAAAATTTGAGGAAGCGTCACCATCTCCTTTTCTGTAAATTCAAGCTCTGCTGCTTCGAGATCTATTCTATGGACAAAACACAAAACTCCTCACACAGAAAACACGCAAAATTAGTCAAATCACGAAGAACCAGAAGTAATTTCTTCGTCGAGTTGTTATAATGGTTCCCGGATTTGAGAGTGAAACTTTCTCAGAGAAATTGATTATGATAAAAGTTAGAATTCAATACATCTTTCGAATACTCGATGGTGGGCGTACCTCATTCATGTGCTCCAGGACGAATTGATTCTATTCGAATAATTCACATTGAAGCTTTGTGGGGAAACTTAGATTTGAAAGGTCCTAACGACAATTCTATGTAGAATTCTGAATGAAAAGTCTGTCGTCCATTGTTCGAACTTTCGGAGTTTCAATCAAGGATACGACTCGTTTAACGAATGAATCCAATTTTATACGAGGGTGAAGTTTCAAATCATAAAGTTTTGGAAAAATTTTGCCCCCCCCCACTGATGACTTTGCTGGCAACAAGCCGTTCTTTGAAATTTGAATCCTTAATTTTAATTGTGTGATTCTTGAGCTCTGAATTTTGTTAAAAATGAGATGTTATCATGACGTCATTATTGTAGGTTAGTTAATCTAGCTGGGGTGGTTCGGTTGATGCGATCCTTTTAGAATTATATACATATAACAATAATAGAGGTACATACCAACTGAAATTTATGTAGTCCAATCTATTGTGAATGAAAAATTGAGTTTTTTCTATATTTTCTTCAATATTCCTTGTTCTGGTGGAGTGGCGGCACAGTGATCTGTTCGGAAAACCACCACTGAAAAACATGATACAAATAGTTTTCCAATAGGAATGATACCATTTGAAATCATTATAATGGCAACACTGTGTATAATTTTTTGACATTTCTCATGTCATTTGTGTTTAGTAGGTTATGCCATTTAATAATGGAAAGATAAATTGATTTCTGATTTTCTTGTATCATGTCAAAAAATAAAACATAGTGTTGCCATTAGAGCTCTGTTAGGTATATTGTACAGTTCCCACTGGAAAACCCTAAATCATAAATAAACCATTATAATGACAATTAATAATAATGATGAAGACTTGAATTTATCTATTCAATCGTTGAAAAGTTGAAACATAACAAAAAAAATCGAAATAAAAGAACGAAATTAAATTCAGAGAGCATTCGAATCGAAAAAGATGAGAGGTTAGGAAGATATTTATTTCCTGGAATCTCAGATACCAGATTCAATTTAATGAAAACTATTTTTGCAATATCCACAATTATTCATAACAGAGGAATAGTTTTCGTTGCAGAAATATTTGACCTGATTTATAATTATAAATTAAAACCTTGTTTGAGAAGAAAGCAACCATATAATCATTGATATTACTTAGATTTTCTTATTTGTTTTCAGTTACGGTCCCCCTGTACCATCTTATGGACCTCCTGAACCTATATATGGACCTCCAGTTCATAGTGAACCAAAACCAATCTACGGCCCGCCTGTACACAGTCAACCACAGCCAGTGTATGGACCTCCTCAACCGGTATATGGACCTCCTCAACCAGTATATGGACCTCCACAACCAGTATATGGACCTCCACCACCAGCATTCAATGGAATACCCTATTCTTTGATAGAGGGTATTTTCGACAAATTCAAATACAAATTAGACCTGTTCACAATAGGCAAAATCATCCTTAAGTTAGTCATTTTCAAAAAAATCGTTAGTTTTATAGGAATATTGTGCCTTTTGTTATTTATACCATCGTTGAAGAATAAGAATATGATGCAAATGCCCCAGATGGATGAAGAAATGTTCAGGAGTTTTGTTACGAATTATAAATACGAATAAATTATTGAAAAAAGTAATCTACTAACTTTTTTGCCCCTCCTTCATTTAAAGGTGAAGAGAGGAAAGCCTGTTACGATAATGACATTTCGGTCAACTCTGACTAAGATTTGAATTATTTGCGTATTGTGAATATTCATTAATTTCAAGTTTAATGGGATCAGATATAACTCCGTGAAGTATACTGAATGGAAGGAAATCATTAATTATAAAGTCTTATTGAACCTTCGATCTGGAAAATAATGATCACCTTTGCAAGGGTATCGAACTTTTTACTTCTTAATCTACGGCAGCTTAGACTTCCTTAGTTTTTTCATTTTCAGATAGTTTTGAGCCATATTGTTTGACTCATTACTAAATGAAATTTTATTAATTGATCTATTCTTTCAACGTGTTGATATCGACACAGATAATTTGAATTGAATCATACGCTTTGCTAATTTCAGTGAATTAACATCGCTAGATCTTAATACTTTATCTCTAAAAAATCTTATACGTGATATTTGTTTTCGATAACTTCTAAATCAGGCGTTTATTTGAATTACACGTGTAAGGCATTAATCCTCAGATGTATTTGTCTTGATATCCTCCTAGAGATAATGATGATATATGTATTTACCTCATCAATTAATTTTATCTTTGTTAAGTTCATTCTACGATTATATCTCGAATAATCCACTTTGTATGTGGGTGTGACCTATCGAGAAAATGGTTATCGTAATTTTCCATTTTTCTCGCATAGAAACTGATTTGAAAAATTCTAGAAGAAAGCTCAATGAGAGAAGAAAACAATGTCAAGAAGGAAATATATGCATATCAGAAAGAAGAAGGAAAAATTTCAAGTTCGAATGGACAATTAACTACCAAAGAAAAACATTTATGGAAAAAAGAGACAATTCAAATGAAGAACGAAAAACCAGACTTGGTGTCAGGAGCTTTTTAGCGTTCATTCATTCATGCACCAATTGCGCTTTAGGGATCTTGGAATCCATATAACTGTATACAGAGTGACTCATTTTGAAAAATCCACTGAGATAACTCGGGAAGAGCCTGGAACAAAAAATGTTCTAACTGAAAGTTTCTTAGTCTTTAGGAGCCTTGATTGGAGCCTGATTTCGGGGTCATTTCAAGGTCAAGAATATTTTTTGAATAGGGAATACCTAAAAATTTTCTTTTGAATCTCATTCTTTGTGAAAAGAATACTTTGTCTCATTCGTTTTTCGGATAAAATGAATCATTGTGGCGTCATGTGTTTTATGCTTTTAATGGTTATGATGATAATATTCTACACACAAACACACAAATATTCTGAGTATATTTAAACGACTGAGAATTCATTAAGAGAAAAAAAATAATGAATCAAAAATATTTTTTTGTTTGAAATGAAGATGCAAACAAAAAATAAATTATTAGCACATTTCACCTAATTAATTCAAATTAAATAAAATTAATTGTTCAAAAGCTTTCCCTTGATCAGCAATGCACGATTATTATCCTCTGTTCAAAGCTTGAGACGGTTGAAGAAAGCATTATTCACCGAGAAAAAAATAATGGGGGGAGATTAATCAGAAAAAATAATACTGAAGAAAATTGTCTGAAAATGCACACAATCTAGAATTCATTGAATGTCTGCTTTCGATATACCCAGAAGACCAAGAAACTTTTATTTCAAATATTTTTTGATACGGGCTTTTCCCAAGGAGTTATTTCAGTGGATATTTCAAAAAAGGCCACTCTCTAACGTATTTTTCTAACTGAACCGAGATATTCGCACCTTGAATCTACTTTGAAAATTTCAAGTCTTAAGTATTTTTCATTCGAGAGTTATCGTGTCGCGAGAGAACGGCCGGACAAAATTCATTTTGACCT